>NC_057938.1:31048077-31351932 GCF_018555375.3 Anguilla rostrata
TTTGGAGCTCCAGCTTTTCCGCACCCCAACTAATAAAGAAGTCCAAATGGCGGGCAAACCATATGGCGGACATAGGTGGTCCCAAAAGCAAAGTTGTAGAGCACATTCAGATGCATCGGTCGATGAAGTTTTGTGTTGATCTGACATACGGTGTGGGAGTTAGGACCTTTTAAACATGACCCTTTTGTTATAGCGCCACCATCTGGTCGACATAGGTGATTTTTAGTGCCTGAGTAGTGGGGGCCCATAGGAACCCACCCACCAAATTTGGTTGGTGTACAACTTGTGGTTGCTGAGCCTCAGACATTTTAGCGGAGAAAGCTTCCACGCCCCAACGAACAAGTCAAAATGGCAGGCAAACAATATGGCGGACATAGGTGATGCCAAATACAAAGTTGTAGAGCACGTTCAGATGCATAGGTCGATGAAGTTGTGTTGATCTAATGTATGGTGTGGGAGTTATGGCCTTTTATGCAATATCCTTTGTTATAGCGCCACCATCTGGCCGACATAAATTATTTTTAGTGCCTCAGTAGTGGGGGACCATAGGAACCCACCTGCCAAATTTGGTTGCTCTAGGACTTATGGTTGCTGAGCCTCAGACACTTTTAGCAGAAAAAAATAAGAATTAAAGCCGCAAGCGGCGTTGGGAGGGGTCCAAGCATTGGCACCATCTCGCCCCCTATGGAGCGATTTTAAAATGGCTTTGTCCCCATGATCATATACCTTCACCCAACATATCTACTGAATATCATGATGAACAATGTAATGGAATATGTGTCTGACGTAGTAAAAAATTGATGACTTACGGCCAAATTTGTGCTAAGACTTGCTGTCTGATGACTTAGTTGCATCACCATGGATGTGTCCTGGCCGCTTCCCGTAAAGGCCTTTACTATGTCGTAACACTTAGATGGCCCGGCGTGTATGCACAGCTGCAGTGTTTCTGCGCCGCAACTAAAAAAGGCGTCACACTAGTGTTGTCACGATACCAAAATTTTGACTTTGATACTGATACCAGGTTTAGTATTACGATACTCAATACCGAAATGATACTTGAAACGTAAACAATGCAAAGTCGATACTCGGTACCTAACGATACTGAAATTACCTTAATAGATCAGAAACGTAATGTCCACAAGGGTTGACCTCATTTTCGAATTCATTGTTTATGAACAACCTGGTTCATTAACAACCTTTAAGTTGAAGTCTCTTCAACATATTAATATGCATAGGCCTATAGTGTTACAACACTGAACATTAGAAAAATATGTTAAATATATTTCAAAAATTAAACAGTTGTAAACTAAAGAATCTTTAAAACAGTTCTTTCACCTTTAAATAGATTTAAAAACATCATATTTTAATAACAATACAGCATCTATCTGTAATAAAATATTTCCAAATTGGAACAACTATTGCTACTGAAGTGAACTGAGTCAAAGCTTGCGCTGTATCAAGGAGCAGAGTGCACAAGCGCAAGTCACCTCACTTGCAACCTTAGTTGCTGCTGCCCTCTAGCGAAGATTCTGACAAATTACACTTTTCATCCTCTCAATCGGTAATGCGGGAGACACGTGTCCCTGGCTTTTACATTTGACGTAAAACTACCGAACGTCGGAAAATTCTAATACCGAACCGTGTCTTTTTTTTTTTTTTTTTTTAAGTACCGAGAAAGTGCTGAAGTGTCGGCGTACTGTGCAACACTACATCAGACACAAACCTATACAAATCCATGGCTCAGCTTAGCAGAGAATGCACATTTCAGAGTGCCTCAGTGACAGATAGAATAATAACACATAAATACACATTTCAAAGAATAAATACGACATTGAGAAAAAACGACCACCAGCTTCGCTGCTCTGACCCTTAATAATCCTAACAGATACAATAGGGTTCCACCAGCTTCGCTGCTTGGACCCCTAATAATCCTAACAGATACAATAGGGTTCCACCAGCTTCGCTGCTTGGACCCCTAATAATCCTAACAGATACAATAGGTTTCCACCAGCTTCGCTGCTTGGACCCCTAATAATAATCCCAACAAATACAATAGGGTTCGACCAGCTTCGCTGCTTGGACCCCTAATAATAATCCTAACAGATACAATAGGGTTCCACCAGCTTCGCTGCTTGGACCCCTAATAATCCTAACAGATACAATAGGGTTCCACCAGCTTCGCTGCTTGGACCCCTAATAATCCTAATAAATACAATAGAGTTCCACCAGCTTCGCTGCTTGGACCCCTAATAATCCTAACAAATACAATAGGATTCCACCAGCTTCGCTGCTTGGACCCCCAATAATCCTAACAGATACAATAGGGTTCCACCAGCTTCGCTGCTTGGACCCCTAATAATCCTAACAGATACAACAGGGTTCCACCAGCTTCGCTGCTTGGACCCCTAACAATAATCCTAACAAATACAATACAGTTCGACCAGCTTCGCTGCTTGGACCCCTAATAATCCTAAAAGATACAATAGGGTTCCACCAGCTTCACTGCTTGGACCCCTAATAATAATCCTAACAAATACAATAGTGTTCGACCAACTTCTCTGCTTGGACCCCTAATAATAATCCTAAAAATACAATAGGGTTCCACCAGCTTCGCTGCTTGGACCCCTATAATAATCCTAACAGATACAATAGGGTTCCACCAGCTTCGCTGCTTGGACCCCTTATAATAATAATTCTAACAAATACAATAGAGTTCCACCAGCTTCGCTGCTTGGCCCCCCTAATAATCCTAACAGATACAATAGTGTTCCACCAGCTTCGCTGCTTGGACCCCTAATAATCCTAACAAATACAGTAGGGTTCTACCAGCTTCGCTGCTTGGACCCCTAATAATCCTAACAGATACAATAGGGTTCCAACAGCTTCGCTGCTTGGACCCCTAATAATCCTTACAGATACAATAGTGTTTCACCAGCTTTGCTGCTTGGACCCCTAATAATCCTTACTGATACAATAAGGTTCCACCAGCTTCGCTGCTTGGACCCATCTATATAATAATCCAAACCCTAAATAATCAATAGGTTCCACCAGCTTCGCTGCTTGGACCCCTAATAATCCTAACAGATACAATAGAGTTCCACCAGCTTCGCTGCTTGGACCCCATAATAATCCTAACAGATACAATAGAGTTCCACCAGCTTCGTTTGCTTGGACCCCTAATAATCCTAACAGATACAATAGGGTTCCACCAGCTTCGCTCTTGGACCCCTAATAATCCTAACAGATACAATAGGGTTCCACAGATTCGCTGCTTGGACCCATAATAATCCTAACAGATACAATAGTGTTCCACCAGCTTGCTGCTTGGACCCTAATAATCCTAACAAATCAATAGGTTCCACCAGCTTCGCTGCTTGGACCCCTAATAATCCTAACAGATACAATAGGGTTCCACCAGTCTTCGCTGCTTGGACCCCTATAATAATCCTAACAATACAATAGGTTCCACCAGCTTCGCTGCTTGGACCCCTATATAATAATCCTAACAGATACAATAGGGTTCCACCAGCTTCGCTGCTTGGACCCCTATAATAATCCTAACAAATACAATAGGTTCCACCAGCTTGCTGCTTGGACCCCTAATAATCCTAACAATACAATAGAGTTCCACCGCTTCGCTGCTTGGACCCCTAATAATAATCCTAACAAATACATAGGTTCCACCAGCTTTGCTGCTTGGACCCCTAATAATATCCTAACAGATACAATAGGGTTCCACCAGCTTCGCTGCTTGGACCCCTAAATAATAATCTAACAAATACAATAGGGTTCCACCAGCTTGCTGCTTGGACCCCTAATAATCTAACAAACATGGGTTTTTTTTTTTTTTTTTTTTTTTTTTTTTTTTTTTTTTTTTTTCCCCCCCCCCCCCCCCCCCCCCCCCCCCCCCCCCCCCCCCCCCCCCCCCTAATAATCCTAACAAATACAATAGGGTTCCACCAACTTCGCTGCTTGGACCCTAATAATCCTAACAAATACAATAGGGTCCACCAGCTTCGCGCTTGGACCCTAATAATCCTAACAATACAATAGGTTCCACCAGCTTCGCTGCTTGGACCCCTAATAATCCTAACAGATACAATAGGTTCACCAGCTTTGCTGCTTGGACCCCAAATAATCCTAACAGATACAATAGGTTCCACCAGCTTCGTGCTGGACCCCTAATAATCCTAACAGATACAATAGGGTTCCACCAGCTTCGCGCTGGACCCTAATAATCTAACAGATACAATGGGTTCCACCAGCTTCGCTTCTTGGACCCCTAATAATCCTAACAGATACAATAGGTTCCACCAGCTTCGCTCTTGGACCCCTTAATAATCTAACAGATCCAATAGGTTCCACAGCTTCGCTGCTTGGACCCCTAATAATCCTAACAGATACAATAGATTCCACCAGCTTGCTGCTTGGACCCCTAATAATCCAACAAACAATAGAGTTCCACCAGCTTCGCTGCTTGGACCCCTAATAATCCTAACAGATACAATAGAGTTCCACCAGCTTCGCTGCTTGGACCCCTAATAATAATCCTAACAGATACAATAGAGTTCCACCAGCTTCGCTTCTTGGACCCCTAATTATCCTAACAGATACAATAGGGTTCCACCAGCTTCGCTTCTTGGACCCCTAATAATCCTAACAGATACAATAGTGTTCCAACAGATTCGCTGCTTGGACCCATAACAATCCTAACAGATACAATAGTGTTCCACCAGCTTCGCTGCTTGGACCCCTAATAATCCTAAGAGATACAATAGAGTTCCACCAGCTTCGCTGCTTGGACCCCTAATAATCCTAATAAATACAATAGAGTTCCACCAGTTTCCCTGCTTGGACCCCTAATAATAATAATCCTAACAAATACAATAGAGTTCCACCAGCTTTGCTGCTTGGACCCCTAATAATAATAATCCTAACAGATACAATAGGGTTCCACCAGCTTCGCTGCTTGGACCCCTAATAATACTAATCCTAACAAATACAATAGTGTTCCACCATCTTTGCTGCTTGGACTCCTAATAATCCTAATAAATACAATAGAGTTCCACCAGTTTCCCTGCTTGGACCCCTAATAATAATAATCCTAACAAATACAATAGAGTTCCACCAGCTTTGCTGCTTGGACCCCTAATAATAATAATCCTAACAGATACAATAGGGTTCCACCAGCTTCGCTGCTTGGACCCCTAATAATACTAATCCTAACAAATACAATAGTGTTCCACCATCTTTGCTGCTTGGACCCCTAATAATCTTAACAAATAGAGTAGGGTTCCACCAGCTTCGCTGCTTGGACCCCTAATAATAATAATAATCCTGACAGATACAGTAGGGTTCCACCAGCTTCGCTGCTTGGACCCCTAATAATCCTAACAGATACAATAGTGTTCCACCAGCTTCGCTGCTTGGACCCCTAATAATAATAATAATAATAATAATCCTAACAGATACAATAGGGTTCAACCAGCTTTTCTGCTTGGACCCCTAATAATCCTAACAGATACAATAGGGTTCCACCAGCTTCGCTTTTTGGACCCCTAATAATAATCCTAACAAATACAATAGGGTTCCACCGGCTTCGCTGCTTGGACCCCTAATAATCCTAACAGATACAATAGTGTTCCACCAGCTTCGCTGCTTGGACCCCTAATAATAATAATAATCCTAACAGATACAATAGGGTTCAACCAGCTTTGCTGCTTGGACCCCTAATAATCCTAACAGATACAATAGTGTTCCACCAGCTTCGCTGCTTGGACCCCTAATAATAATCCTAACAAATACAATAGGGTTCCACCTGCTTCGCTGTTTGGACCCCTAATAATAATCCTAACAAATATAATAGGGTTCCACCAGCTTTGCTGCTTGAACCCCTAATAATCCTTACAGATACAATAGGGTTCCACCAGCTTCGCTGCTTGGACCCCTAATTTTAATCCTAATAAATACAATAGGTTTCCACCAGCTTCGCTGCTTGGACCCCTAATAATAATAATAATCCTTTCAAATACAATAGGGTTCCACCAGCTTCGCTGCTTGGACCCCTAATAATCCTAACAGATACAATAGGGTTCCACCAGCTTCGCTGCTTGGACCCCTAATAATCCTAACAGATACAATAGGGTTCCACCAGCTTCGCTGCTTGGACCCCTAAATATAGCTGCAAGCAGCAATGCGGGGCCCTACAAACATGTCCAATCCGGTAAATACAAGGCGAAGGAGAAAAGAGTCCAAGCGGCATAGATTTCAGGATTTTGGACAATCTACATACCTGTGCATGAGACGATCCAACTTCCGGTTCATGACAAACATTACTTATTACTTGAAATATGAATGTGCATTAGCATAAAGTGCTAACTTTGTCACGCCACAAATCAAGCAATTTGTAATGAAACGATTTGTCCTTATCACCCATGATGGGGATAATACCCAAGAGTACACATGTGCGATGGTGACGGAATCAGGTAAAGCGCTCATGAGAAGATGAGTTTTAAAACGTTATATATCCTGCCAAAATTTCAAATGCCTTTAATTTCCTTGTTTTTTTAGATATCTGCACCTCCGTCAACATGGTACAACATGGTAGTGTCCTCTTCATGCCCAGTCCATTTCAAGTCCCTATATTATTGTTTTAAAAAGTTATAAGCACTTGAAATTTGCATTATATTAGCATTAGCTTCCCACCCAAATTTCAAATGCCTGTAATTTCCTTGTTTTTTGAGATATTTGCAACTGCGTCGACATGGTACAACATGGTAGTGTCCTCTTCATGCCCAGTCCGTTTCAAGTCCCTAGATTATTGTTGTAAAAAGTTATAAGCATGTGAAATTTATGGCCAAATTTTGTTTTTTTTAAATACCAGTTTCTCCGCCATTTTGGAATGGATCTCTTAACACCCTATAGGGAGACATGCACCATACACGTGCATGGGCAATGTCGGACCAATCGGACTTACGTTTCTTTAGAAAAACATTTTATAGGTTTTGTCAAAGTTTCAATCTGCAGAAAAATCCATCATGGCGGTCTTTATGGGTTCTTGAGGCATATTTGTTCCTCATGAGGAATGACACAAGTACACCTGGTTTCATAAATTTTCATCAAACGCGGTGGAAACGCCAGCATTTTGAAATTTGGTTTTTGATTCGGTTACTATAGCGCCACCTATGGATGAATCATGGTCAATCTTTCTGGCATAGTTACTCATGGTCTCTAGTTTCGACCTGGTAATTTATATAATTTTTGGTCAAGGACTTTTTGAGTTATTTCACCATTTCCAGGAAAAGAATAATAATAATAATAATACTAACAAAAACAATAGGGTTCCTATTTCGTAGGACCCCTAATAGTAATACCAACGAAAACAATAGGGCTCCTACTTCGTAGGTCCCCTAATAACAATACCAACGACAACAATAGGGTTCCTACTACGTAGGACCCCTAATAATAATACCCACAAAAACAATAGGGTTCCTACTTCGTAGGACCACTAATAATAACAATACCAATGAAAACGGGGCGACATAGCTCAGGAGGTAAGACCGATTGTCTGGCAGTCGGAGGGTTGCCGGTTCAAACCCCGCCCTGGGCATGTCGAAGTGTCCTTGAGCAAGACACTTAACCCCTAACTGCTCTGGCGAATGAGAGGCATCAATTGTAAAGCGCTTTGGATAAAAGCGCTATATAAATGCAGTCCATTTACCATTTACCATTTACAAAACAATAGGGTTCCTACTTCGTGGGACCCCTAATAATAATACCAACGGAAACAATAGGGTACCTACTTTGTAGGACCCCTAATAATACCAACGAGAACAACAGGGCTCCTACTTCGTAGGACCGCAAATAATCAGGTAGAAGTCCCATACCCATCCCAACTGAACCCAACTTGTCTGGCCTGTACTAAGAGAAACACCCTGAGTAAGGCACGACCCCACTACGGAAGCTTAAAAAAACAAAAACATAAGGAACCCATATATAACATACGTAAACAACCATAAGAAAATAGTTAGCCTAGCTTCCCTTATCTACCACTTCTAGTGGAATCTGACATGGTTCCCCAAATAAGATTTATACAAAACACTCATGTAAACATTTTAAAAGAACAATGAATTTAGTAATCCTAAAGCCGCCAAAAGTACCCGGAACTTTTAGTCCCAGGATCTACTTTTCAAGGAACTAAAAGGTTCCTTCAGCCCATTGTTGTCTGCGTTTCCACCGCAGTCTAAAGTCCCGCGAAGATTAGGCAAATTAGCCCACTGACGTATGAAAAAGCGACGTTTTCGTCGGTCCATCTGTCCTATGATTTCTTCTGTAACCCCATACTACCACCGAAGTAGCCTACATTATTTTCTAATTACCGGGACAGCCCGGAGGCGTTTATTCCACTTATATACAACGGGTTACCAACAATGACTATATATGGTTACTTTTGTATTTATTGATTTTTATCGATTTAATCACCGGAAATTGAAATATTCTTCTGCAGCCGTTTGGGCATATTTCACCGTTGTCAAGTGTTCGGAAAGAGACAGTTTTGTGTATTCTGCGTTTGGGAAGTTTCCACTGGGCCCCGGGGGGGAAGGGGGCGAGCCCCCCTGTTGTATTTCAATTTCAATGTGAATGGAACCTGTTTGAATAGATAGGATGGGTTTGAATTTGAATGGTCCAATCGGAAGGAAGCACAGCCTCTTATCACCAATCAGAGGCAGCGCTCCAGTTCATTATGCAAAATGTACCCACTCTAAACTGTATAAATCTAATCACCCACCAGTACTATTTTGAACTTTCTCGCCGAGTTGTTCCCGTAGCCGGCTGCGTAATAAATCTTCCTGTATTTACTACGAACTTCTGATCTGCTTCTTCCTGGGATAACAGTCATTTTACTTGTTTTTGGTAACATCTTGAATAACCAACATCAAGCAAAACTGTCATTGGTAGTTGAACTTGGATGGTTGTTATGCAACAAATAGGATATAACAGGCCAATAGTCAGATTGTAACTGTTTTATATATCCTCTCAAACACATTCATTATGTTTTTATGCGAACATTCACTTTCATGTCTTGACATCCGAGGCGACAGAATGCATTCACATTCCACAAATAACTGGCAACAACAGCAGAAAACATGCACATGTCGTAAACAATTTGCTGTTGAATTGATTACTTTCTCATCGTCAATTCCATATAGGCTAATCGCAAAATGACAAGAATAAAACGAAAACTCGGACTCGGAAAATTAAAATTAGCAGTGGTACAGCCACCGTTTGCTTTCCTTCAAAGTTACTGCTAGCCGAGCAGCGAAGTGTGCCCTCCAGATGCGAACCATGCACCATAAATTAGTCCGTAGTCTTCCTGGTCTTTTTGTGGAATTGAAGAATGGCAGAGTAAAATTACGGCAGTCTGAAAAAGCAAAAGGGACAATTACTAGAATTAACCTGTTATTTTACCCTGACAAAAAGTGCGGAAGGTGATTTCCAGTTTGCTTTTACTGTATGTAAATTACGCAGAACTACCGCATACCCCACATAACTGTATCAAACGTTTTGAGTTAATTACAACGGGCTAACAAAGAAAATCCGGAAGAAAATATTCAGCAACCGAATTAAACCGTTTGAATGTTTTGGTACGTAATATGCTGTCCCAGCACGAAAGCTTAGCATTTTATAAAACGAATACTAAAGCAAGAAAAGAACAGAAGAGCACACATTATAATTCCAAGACGTTGGCAGGCTATAACCAAAAGTAGGCTACTGCGCCGCATAACATACAAGTTTGATTTCAAGTTACTATGAAAATAAATTTGTTTGCGGCTGCAGATTTTTAAAAATGGCGGTTGAAATATAACACTGCAAGTAGTCGACCAATCAGAAATTTTCAGCGCTTGCGCCCCACCCCAAAGGTTCCGGTACTTTTGGAAAGTACTACCCCCCAAGCAGGAACTTTTTTGGGGGTAAAATAAAGTCCCCGAAACTGCGGTCGAAACGCACTGAGTTCCTCAAAAGGTTCCTAGTTCCGGGGTAAAGTTCCTGCGGTGGAAACGTGGCTTAAGTATTACTGCTCAAAATATTTTGGTTATATATGTTATTTTTGAAATTGAGTATATTTAAATAGGTTAGTGGTGTTATATAATGTGAATATTTCACACTGTAATGTAAGCGTTAGATGGTAGTGTAATAGTTTTTGTGAAGCATTCAACAGTGATGACGTGAGAGTTGGAACATTGCTAAAACGTGGTGGACAGTTGAAAATTGTTTTCATGTTGTCCCATCCCCATACAAGAAAACATACGAGAGTACAGAGTATAGAAATACACACGAGTTAATTATTACACATTTAGGTACTGTACCGCATTGTGTGACAAGATTTATGCATTATTTTTTTAATCTGATAGCAATGTTTCATCTTAAACCTTCATAAGGGGCTCATTTATATGCTTTATAATGGACAAAAAACCTTTTTATTCAATTTTGGAGAGATTTTGGATATGTTTCTGGACACCTATCTATTTTAGACCACTGTACTGACTGAAAGCTTGTAATTCCCATTTGAAAATTATGCAACAGTGATTTTCTTGAGTCAAAACAGTTGAATTATAGTGAAATACGTGAATATGTTGTGATTTACAGCAATGCATAATTTAGACATTTTGGATAGATTTGGAGACACTGGGTACACTGCTTAGTTTTTGCTTCATACATCTATAGCAGTTCTACATATCCACCCTTAGATTGTGGTCAAGACGTTTTTGATCTAGCACATGTATAGTTTAACATCCTGTATATATGCAAACTCTCAGTATTTCATTGCAAACTTAAAAAGTGCAAATTTATTTTAGATTTTTTGTTAAAACAACTACATTTGTGGCACTTTATTTCTTCACAGGTTCCCCTATAATGATGGCAGGAGCAAGAGAAGTAGAAGTAGGTGTCCTGCGAAAGTCAATGAACATCTCTTTGGTGTTAGAAACATTGAGTTGTCGGAAAGACTTCACACCAACTGATAAATTCTCCTACCAGTGGTCCATGACTCTGTTCCTCATCGTGCAAAAGGCTGACTATTACAGTATCATCCGCAAACTTAAGCACATACCTGTCTTTATAGTAAGTCTGACAGTCATTTGTATACAAGACAAATAAAAGCGGGGAAAGAACCCAGCCCTGAGGAGACCCTGTGGAAGATGAGAGTGTACTAGACAGAGAACCATTCACTCAAACTCTCTGTTCTCTCTGTGTGGTAAGGACTGATTCCAGAGTGTGCAATAAAATAATTTTCTTTGCAGTCAACAAAAAGCCTAGCTGTCATTTTGTTTCCCGAGGCTCCTACAATATCAAAATAACAATATATTCAAAACAATAATGGCGGTGGATTCATGTTATCCTAGGTCATGGTTTAATTAATTGCATATTCTGATATATTGGTTCTGTGCATGCAACTCTGAATTCAACCCTTTTCTGCATTGATGAGTCAATAACAGTCTCATACTCGTTCATATGCGGGTGTTCTCGTCTAAGCAGTCATTAGCACTATGGCATAAAACTATGCAAACCAAATTAGAATGAAATAAATCTTAAATCTTCTTCTGTGGGACTCAAAAATCGGTGTCTGGGTCATAATTAGTTCAGTGCAAAGAAATTTTAGAGATAAAATATTTTGTCCAAAATAATTTCATTTGGCTAGGGTAAATGCATAGTTTTGAATGGACTTCATTGGGGAAATTTGGTTTTTGGCACCGGAGGTTTACTAAACTGCAATACCTTGAGTAACCACTGGAGTTTGTGAGCTCCACCGAGAATGGCAATCCCTGGTTCCCTGCCTCACGCACATATACACATGCACACACAACATCCACACACACGTGCACTCACATAGTTTATCATACATCATTGTAGAGAATTGTGCTTTCCCCTTTTCGGTACTTTGTGTTTAATAAACTTGATATTACTCATGTTGAACGGAGTCAGCTGCTGCTAATCAGAAGAACTTAATAGAATACCTTCACCTCTTAGCTAAATCATTTATATTAATTTAGAATTCGCTGAATGTATATTATGATTTGGTTAAGATAGACTATTAACGTGTCATTTTGATAATACTTAATTTAGTTATTATTTTAAATTGCCAATTTATAGTTTGTATATTCAAAACTATGAGACTGATTATTAAATGCTGGCACCACCTGTGAGGATGTTGATGTATATCTTCTACAGTTTGGTGCCCCACTTTGAGAAGTAACAGCATGTCCCCTACAACGTGATTTAGTCATGTGACCAAGGACACAACTGACTATGGCTGCGTCCGAATAGTCTTTTTTGCTTAGGAAGGTTCCTAACTGAGTGAAATGACCCGGAAGTATCTAAGTGGCAGCCATGATAAGAGCTGGTTGAATTCTCTAAATGCTAAGGAAAGATGCTTCAATGCTTCCTTTCTTATCTCCTTTAGCATAGGGTACACTAGACCATCCTTTACGAAAGGAAAGGAGATAATGCCGTCTCACAATTTCTTGCGGCAGCAACATTTAAAGCGATGCACCATTCGGCCGTTCACAAAAACAAACAATCAACATCACTGAGTTGTGTGGTGGTTCTTAAGCTATTATAAGCATAGGCTTATAATCAGATCATAATAAGCATATTAACCATAACACAGAAGTCTGTCTTTCAAGAAAAAGGGATATGAGATGTTTTTAGCCAGATGATGTTTTTAATTCAACATGTTTGAAACTTAAGAATGATGATATGTACAGTAGTAGATTTGTAGGCCTAACATGTTATGCCTATCTTGCATAAATTTAACAATTCGTTTCATACAATCATACTAATTGGGATTCATGTCGATAAATATGAGTGGACAAGAGGGTGAGCGTGAGCAACCTCAATGTGACGACTATTTTGTTTCACTTTTGTGACTGGTAGCCTATATTCCTTTTTTTATTTCAATTCCAACCTTGGTAATGAAGTAATATTTTTCACTGGGTTGTCCACGTTTATATAGCCTGCATAAAACAACATGGTAAGAACGCATGGGGGGATGTATCTGAGATACGCTTTTAGTAGTCCATCTTTGGGAACATTGTAGTTTCACCACGGCAGACCCACGTCAATAACATCCGCCGTCGCATAATTACGTAGCCTAGTGTAAGTGCAGTCGGATTCTCTTTGCACCGCGGTTGTCTTTTCCTAAGTCCTTATGAATTCTCCTTCACATCTTTTCTTGACCTTGTGACATTTTCCATCGAGGTCAAGGAAAAGTGGTTAGGAAAAGACATAGGACATTATTTTTTTGACTATTCGGACACAGCCCATGTCTGTTGAGCAAAAAAATTGTACTCCTTGGTTCTGATGTGCTCCCCATAGGTTTCTATTGGTGTCGCTGTCTCTACATATTATATACTCTAAGAGGCAGAAGCAGTGCGCAAAGTGCAAAGCAGATCAGTTGTTCCGACAGTAAGGACTGGAGTGCAGGGCCCTCAGCTGAAGCAGCCTGGGGAAGTGACAACACAGCCTGAGATATATAAGAAATGTAATAATCAGTGTGCAGTAACAAAGCAGACATTAATAACAAAATTATCCTTGTACATTTATATGCAGCGTAATGAATATGTGTGGGCAAACAACAAAAAAATCAAAATGTATAGATATGGTGGTTTGAGCAGCCAAAGAACTTTTGGGAATTATTTAGGTTACAGGGGAAATGATTCATGGGATGATGAAATTGACAAAAGATGATGTATTGTATGATGTATGTATTTTCTCCTGCTAATTAGTGTGGTGCTTGTGATTCTTCACTGGAATGCTAGAAGCCTGATATCCAATGGACAGGAATTTAAAAGATATGTATATAACTTGAATGTATTACCAGATATAGTCTGTGTGCAAGAAACATGACTTAAACTGCAACTGGATTTTGTGATCCCAGGGTATTGCTCAAAGAATTGATGGGAGCTGATGGGAGATGTGCTACATTTGTTAAAGAAGCCCTGGCATATAGGGTATTGTTACAGGAAGGATAATGTGTTGGAATTGAGATATGCAGAAATGGGGGCAATATAGGTATAGTAAATTATTACAACCCATGTGAACTCCTATTGCGAGAAGGGGTAGAGGTAGAAAGGTAATTTGGTGTGGCGATTTTAAGGCTCATAATGAACTGTGGAGAAGCAGTCATAAAGATAACAATGGAAATGTTGTAGAAGAATTTATGGATAGCATAGGATTGGTTTATTTTAATGATGGAACAGGGACAAGAGTTAATGTCATCCGGGGGTACTGAATCTTGTTTGGACCTAACATTAGTACCTGCATCATTGATAGTGAGATGTGAATGGGGAGTAATAAAGGAAATCACCATAGGAAGTGATCACTGTCTGGTAATGTGTAAGGTTAATGTGGACATAAGAATACAAAGTAGTGAACCTAACATGAGAATGGTGCTTTGAAAAGACAAACTGGGAACAATTTCAATACTTGTGCAAACAAGAAAGTCAAAAGCTAATAATGGGAAGTCTATAGATTAATGTATTAAGGCAGTAACATTTGAAATTATTTCAGCTGCAGATGAGGCCATCCCAGTTTGAGGTGGGAGACGGAAGCGGGTGGTACCATGGTGGACTGAGGATTGTTCAGAAGCAATAAAACAGAAAGATGAAGCTTTCTGGGCTCTCAAAAATGGATTAACAGAAATGAATTGTTTAGAATATCAACAGAATAGAGCATCAGCAAGACGAACAATTAAGAGAGCAAAACGGGAGGCGTGGCGTGAGTTTTGTTCATCTTTTGGTAGGAGCACTGAAATAGGGACAGTTTGGAAAATGTTTTTTAAAATGGTGGGAAGGGGCAAATCTTTGGGAATCACAGGATTGGTGGAGAGAGATATTACTGCTGTTATAAACAAAGAAATATGCTTGATAGAACATTTGCTGGAGTTCATAGATGTGACCATCTGGGTAGTGAGGGCAAAAGAAGGCGCAGGGAAATGTTAAAGGAGCATGGGAATTTATTGAGGAGGATATGAGAGACATGAACTGACGAGGGCTCTCGAGGGATGTGGGAGGACAGCTCTCGGAGAAGACAGAGTTTGTTATGTGATGCTAAAACATGCATCAAACAGTGTGATGGAAGCTGTATTAGAGCTATGTAATAAGATTTGGAGGACTAGCCTGTTACCTAGGAGTTGGAAACATGGGGTGGTATTACTGTTTGCAAAGCTGGGTAAAGATCCCTCTAGGACAGCCAGCTATAGGCCAATTGCACGAACGTCTAATTTGTGCATATTAATGGAAAAATGATAATGAAGAGGTTGATGTATTTTCTGGAAGCTAGGGGATTGATCAGTGATGCACAGAGTGGATTTAGGAAGGGAAGGTGGACACATTGGTGAATGTGTGTACAGAAATAAATAAGGCTCTGACAATGAAAGAAGTGCTAAGTGTTGTATACTTTGACATTGAGAAGGCTTATGAGACCTTGTGGAGGGAAGGGCTGTTAATTAAATTGAATACAATGGAAATCGGAGGTCATCTGTATAACTGGGTCATCGGGACTTTCTTTTTGATTGAGGCATTTGAGGAAGGGTGAGGTCAGAATTGTCCCATGTATTTGAAGTCGATAATGGTACTCCCCAGGGAAGTGTAGTCAGTCAGGCATTATTCACAATAATGACAGACGACATATTAAAAACGTGGGGCAGGGAATGCAGATGATGGAGCAATATTAAAAAGAGGGGCGAATATGAACTTTGTGATAGAGAAAATGCAAGAAGCTATTAGGCTAATAGTATGAAAGACTGCTCATTGACTTTAAATGTCTCTGGCTAAGTCATGTTTTATGATTTACTCCAGGAGAAGAATTAAGGATGTAAAGCTGAAAAATTTTGTCACACACAACACCCGGTCCTCACTCCATATCCAATTAAAAATTCCCAAAACCAACACCTCCCTCGGTCTTGCATCATTTCAGTCCGTTGCTGCCTGCGACTGGAATGCTCTGCAAAAAACGTTAAAACTGGATAAATTTATTACCATTTCTGCCTTCAAACATGCCATCTCAGACATTTTCACTAATTCCTGCAACTGTTTTTCTACCATGTAATATCCCCATAACACTCTTTGGTTTTTTTTTTTCTTCTCCCCCATATCTCGTTTGTTGGCTGTTGTTTGCTTGCCTGTGTTTTCATGTGCCTATGTTTAGTTTGTTATTATTGATGTATTTTGTGCTTTTAACATACTTTTATCTTCTAGCCCACCTCCCCTTCCCTTAAGTGGCTTTTGTCGCTTGTCAGGCTGCCATTGTAAATAAGAATTTGTTCTTAATGACTTGCCTGGTGAAATAAAGGTGAAATAAATAAATAAAATAAAAACCTATTGAAATGTATGTCCTGTTAAAATACAGATAATAAACTAAATCTAAATGTAAAAAACCAACTTCATGCATATACATTTAGTCATATTGCTACAGGCTTATTTACTATATCAACTTTAAGACAAGCAACACGCTCAGAATTATCTCATTGCGACCCATTAAATCCAATGGCGCAGACATTACTTCATAATTTCAAACTGCTTTCCTAACGGCTATTTTGCGTCCTGTGACTTGGGTTACAACAGTGAATATGTACAGATTCCTAGTCATGCTGATAGCAACCACCCTTTCTCATATTAACCTCAAATACGCAAGACTTAAACTGTATGCTAGCAAATTTATGTCAAGTTCCATTAATTTATATGGGATGGTCGATACACGTCCCCATAGCAACCAAAAGCTAGCACTGGACCACCTCTGACTTATTTGCCGGCACAGACAAAAATGAAAAAAAATAACCACTGGAGGATAACAAGGACATTTTTTTCCTACACAACTAGGTACAGGTTGTTACTGATATTTTGCCTATTTCATATATAGTTGCAAATCAGTTTACGTTTTCCTGTCTGTCGAACAAAGGTGGTCGATAATAGGTGCTCGCACTCTACCTGGCGGTCACAAAGTTTTAGTTGGTCTTGGCTGGTCACGATAATCCCGCCCCCAGCCCCTGACGTAAGCGGTTCTTGGTTCTAGACCAGCCCCGTGTTGGTGCTGCTTTGGAACCAGTTTTCCTGGCTGAGAGCCGGTTCTTTTGCTGTCGAAAAGTGAAGAACTGGTTTGCGATTAGGCACCGGCTCTGAACCGGCCCTCGAAATGCCTTGGTGGAAAAGGGGTAGTGATATGCTGATTCTGCTTCAGTGTTGAAGAGTCTAAAGTCTGGTAGGTCGGATAGGGGGGATTTGCTTGTGGAAATAATGGTGTTGCTGTTGGAGTTGAAGAGGATGGGAGTGGTGGTCTTTTTTGACTGGATACCTGCACATGCTGTTGTGGAAGGCAATGAGAAAACGGATGCTGTGGCCAGGACTGCTGGGAAAAGAGAAAGGGTTGATACACAGGTAGCACTGGGATGTAGGGAAGTCAAGTCCTTGATTTGAGCATCAGAGATCTATATCTGGCAAATGCAATGGGACAGTAGCAATAAAGGGAGAATTTTTTTATTATATACATAAATCAGGTAAGTAAAAGGTGGGGAGTTAGACCTGTAGGAGAGAGGAAATTATATGGAGTAGGTTACGGTTTGGGCACACAAGATGAAATTCATCACTGAAATTTATTGGTAAACATGAAACAGGGTTATGTGTGCTTAATGGACGAAATGATCGAACTGATGTTTTGCGAATTGTATAATCTAGACAGGGAGAGAATGTTTGAGAGGGTCAGAAAAACTGGGCGGGGATGGGGTATACGTGGGATATTAGGGGCAAGAAAGAGGTGGTGGGTAAGACTCTTTTTAATTTTCTTAGAATAACAGGACTAGGCAGAAGAATCTAATGTAGGTAGATCGTGACCGGCCTTACACTCCAGCACAGTAGGTGGCGGTGCACCTTGAAGGTGGATGCAATACGCCAACCAAATCCAAAGAAGAACAAGAAGTAGCGATACGTCCAATATGTACGTCTGGTGACAGTCTATGGTCTGGTTTTTGGTGCTTTGGGGTAGACTCCTACAGTGATCGCTAGAACTGTGGGCAGAGTCCGGAAATGAAACAGGTGGAAATTTGTCATCCTGTTGTGGTGCTGCGGTTTGCTAGAGTTGAGTATCATGTTCGTTAGTGTACTTAACAGGCAAAACACGAGCCGTCCAGTTAAGTCTTATATAAACAGAACCAACCCAGTTAGATCTAGTTATATAGCTATGTTGTTAGCCAATAACGAGTCAACAAGTCAGCGGGCTAATGATAGGAAGTGGGTGTGTGTGTAAGCCGGTGGTGGCTGCAAGACTACAGAAGAAGAAAAGCATCTTGCTGGCTAGTTATTTGGTTTCTTTTCAAAACTATCTTTCAGTAAACTGGGAAAAGCTGGGGGGAAATAGCTACCAAGCTAACGGTACTAATGCAGTTTTATCGTGTGGCATTATTCACCACTCTAGTCAAAACTTCTACTTGTTTTGAAAACTAAGAAGTCTGAAACCAAGACGTGTTTGGTCCCATTCTGTGTGTAGAGTAACGTAAGAGTTTTTTTTTTTTTTGCCGCGATCGGTTTTGGTATCATATTGTTCGCTAACGGTTAAGTAGCTAACAAGCTTGTTCACAGTAAATTAGTTATAGGTGTCGCCGATTTTGGTCAGCTAGGACGTTAGCTAAACGGCTAAGTGAGCCGACTAGTTTGCTAGCCCGTGTAAGCTAGTCAGTCGTCCGCAATGTCAAACAATCAGCGCTTGCGAAATACATTTTTAGCTACAAGTTAATTTTGCGCACACTTGGCTTGTGTCTAGCTATCGATAGTTATTTTCACAATGCAGCATTTGTCCAGATAATGTAGTCACTAAAAGAGTCGCACGTCAGCTCACTTAGTACACGACTGCTAAGCAAATGTCATGTCATTTTTAGCCGTTTGATACCGTTTTAGCAGGTTAACTGCGTTAGCTAGCTGGTATCTACCAGCCAACCAGTCAAGTCAGCCCGGGCATCGCAAGTTAGCTATATGCACTTTTGTATGTCTTTGGATAAAAGCGTCTGCCAAATAAATGTAATGTAATGAGTTTACTTGGCTGCCCTGCTAGCTAATAACGTATACTACGCTCCTGCGGCTTCCCCCTGACGACAGGAGTGACCTTGGCTAACTTCCCACGAAAACATTTTGGACGGAAATATTTTCCAAGTTAATGTGGGTTGTCTAAGTAAAGTTTGATTGGGCTTTGTTTACTGTCTTTTATCGTGAATAGACAGTCAGGCAGTCCGTCGGACAGCGAGCACCATGACCGAAACCAACATGACTGACTCCAATGTGAAGGTCGCTGTCCGAGTTCGACCAATGAACAGGAGAGGTGAGTGATAGCATTGGCAATTGCTAGCAAATGTAACTTGACCTGTCAGGGATGGTGTGTTGTGAAACCTGTCTTGTGTGATCCTTGTACTCCTGTGACATGTGACGTTAGCGCGCCTGCTTGCAAACTAGTTTGGCGTTCTGATAATATTAAATCGATGTTATGCTTGTTGATAAAAATGCAGTTAGTTGTCTTACAGCATTTCCCTGTCCTTTTCGATCTAGTGTTTTTGACAGTTCCCTGCTGGTTTTACGGCTTCTGAAACGTTTTGATAAATGTTTTAAGATTTGCTCCGGGAACGCTCTCAATGCTTACATTCCATCATCCGTTTAGGCCTACACAGGAAAGTAAAGACAACTCCCTTCTGTATTTGGGACTGCATCAATAATCGTATACACGTATTTGTGATCAGTTATATTACGTGCACTCTGTTATTCTTGCATGAAAACTAAAAGAGGAGAAATTGAGGTTAAATTGCAAAAACAAAAAGTGTAAAGTTTAAAAATGTAAAATGAGCCCACTAGCATTAATGTCGTTCAAAAATACGCTGTGCAGTACACCACAAGCGAGGCAATCACGTGATTGACCAAGTTATTTGGTCACAAGGTATTTTAGCCCTTTCCCCTAGCTCCAAAGTAGTTCGTGTAATGTACCGAAGTGTTCGAGTTTGCCAGAATATACCCGAGGTCAACTGTTGAAAGTCGAGCAAAGCTAACCTTGATTAATACAACATGCATGATGTATGCATTCATATTTTTCTCATTGTAGTGTATTTCATGAAGTGAAATTTTGTGCCCTCATCCTTCAGTTGTTAGAATCTAGCATAAACTGATTTATAAACTACTGAATTATATTTGTGTACACACTTTATATGTACAATACCCTGTAGGCTCAACCTGTAGAACAAGTTTTTTTCGGAATTTCCACAGCACAGGAATGTAGCACTCAAAAGTTCTGGGAGTCTCTTCTAGTACAAGTCTGAACCTGTATCTAACTTTGATGTGATTGTATTTTGTGTAGGGAACACATGCAGTGGTTACCAAATTGTGCATCAGAAAGCATTGGAGAAAGTAAATACATGTTACATGGCGTTAACTGACATTCATATCAAAACTGTACACACAGTAGTGGTGAGTGTACATGCAGATTTTTATGCATTAGCAAACAATGAAATGGAATAACATATTTTGTGTGTAACATATTTGAGTGGGTTGCATAACATGTTAACTCTCTCAGTGGGTCTTACTCATTCAGTAATTTTTGGAACTGCTGGTGAATTATGCGTGCAGCAAGGTATTTGTCAGTCAGTATGTGCCACTTCACAGTTGTTTTTGTTGAGCACAAGGGCAGGAAAAGGAGGCCGATTGTCCAATTGTAAATGTTTCAGAGCACCATGTGTTCCCATGAACACAAAACAGTCTAAAACCCAATGTGTTATGATTTGGTATTCATAAAGTTAAAAAATGAATGCATAGATGAGACCTGTGTGACAGATGATGTGTATATCGCTCAATTGAAAGATTTGTAAATGTTGTTGCATTTACAGTGGTTGGGCAAAGGGAATTTACTGATTTGCTTTGATTTGCAAATTCTATCCCAAGCCATTTTGTGCAATTATTATTTTTTTTATAGTGGCCAGCATAAAATCTGCATATTAAAGTTTCTTGAGGTCACTAATGTCTAGATTGTACCATGTTTTCATCTGGGGCTACACTGTTTGTTGCTGTAGCTTAAAACCAGACACTAAATTTGTCAGGTTCTGCAATCATTGAAGCATGTGCACTAAAAATGTCTTTTCCTTTAAATGATGGAGCGCCAAATGCTTTGGGAAAAGTAAAGAACCACTAACTGTAACATTTAGAACCACTAACTGTAGGTTACACAGAATTCTCTTTCAGAGTACAGGTCTCTAACTGCGACTGATTAAATTATTTACAGACAGCGTATTTGTTTTTTTAGGGAAATTCAATCTTGAGAAAGATTGCATGTTGGTATGTATGATGTTTGCACCCGTTCCTGTCCTCCTTATGAATTTTCTTTCACAGGGAGATTGTTTTATCCCTCCCTTAG
Organism: Anguilla rostrata; assembly: GCF_018555375.3. Classification (NCBI taxonomy): domain Eukaryota; kingdom Metazoa; phylum Chordata; class Actinopteri; order Anguilliformes; family Anguillidae; genus Anguilla; species Anguilla rostrata. The sequence continues at coordinate 31,069,510 of NC_057938.1, forward strand.
TCTATTCCACACTTTAACCTATTAGCGCAAAGCCCGTAGTGGTCGGCACGCCGGTGTGCTGAGATTACTGAACTCAGACATTCAGTGCTACTGCAACCAAAGTATGAGTTAAAAACAGAAAGTAGTAGTCATTAGTAGACGATACACGACAACTATGCCGAATATGGAGTTTCGCAGAGCCACCATTGTTGCTCTGGTCGTTCATTTAACACACACCTCCTTCCTACAGTCTCATCTGCAACTACACCCCCCACCCATGACATAATGGACAATATTGTCTATCTTGGCATTCAGAAAAATATACTTTCACCACTAAAAAATCGTATTCCGTCATAGCAACAAGATAAACCCGACAATAGCCCTAAGATATGCCAATACAGCAGGAAAAACACTGCTCAGTATTGAAAAATACTATTATTGTTGAGGACTTCTGGGCATAGGTAAGCCATATGTTTGCTGATAGACCTAGCTGACATCGTTTTCTGGAGCAAAACAGAAGCGAATAGAACAGTATCATTGATTTACTGTCTCTGTCTCCATCTACTGAACATAGATAAGATTTCATCATTGCTATGTAAGTATTACTGATAAAAATATGTCGGTTATATATGTTATTTTTGAAATTGAGTCTTACTTTTGAAAGTAAGCGTTAGTTAGTAGTGTAATAGTTTTTGTGAAGCATGCAACAGTGATGACGTGCGAGTTGGAACATTGCCAAAACATGGTGGACGGTTGAAAATTGTTTTCATGTTGTCCCATCCCCATACAAGAAAGCATACGAAAGTACTGCGTATAGAAATACATACAGGAGTTAATTATTACACATTTAGGTACTGTACCAAATTGTGTGGCAATAGTTTTGCACTATTTTTTAATCTTTCATTTTGGATAGATTTGGAGACGCTGGGTACACTGCTTAGTTTTTGCTTCATAAATTTATAGTAGTTCTACATATTTAGCTAGCTAGCTAGCTTAGATTTTATGAACTTGTAGTCAAGAAGTTTTTGATCCAGCAAATTTATAGTTTAACCTGCTGTATATATGCAATCTCTCAGTATTTCATTGTAAACTAAAAAAACATTTTAAAATGTTTCGGTCTAGCAGTGTAGACATTGCGTTTTCCCAAGACACTCTGAAACCGGGTTTGAATTCCAGTTAACTTTATGATAGGTTTGCCGTCACTTGTCACCTAGCCAATATTAAAATTCTGGGTTTTAGGTCAGAATGGTCTCACAGCATGCATGTTATGCCGGCTAGCTAGCTAGCTAACTATTGAATTGTATTCAAAACAGCGGTTACTACAAACGGAATCGTTCACAAATATATGGATGAAAATGCGTCCCGTAGCCATGAGTTAAATATGGAACGCCTATTCTACTGTCCAAATAAGGGACGATTCCGTCTGCTAAATGACTAAAATGTAAATGTCCATTTAAGGGCTATTCTCTTTCTACTGTGCTTTGACTTTACATGTAATGTAAATTAAATTTGAACTTCATTATTACACATTTGAAATAAAGAATGTTATTTATTGTTATCAAACAAACCAGAGTGCATTGTAACATTTATTGGGGGTTTTTTCCAACACCAAATAATGACAAGTTCTGCAAAATATTCAGACATGGGAAAGTTGTTTAATTTCCTCTGATGTAATAAAAACATTTATATAAATTACTGGAGTGGTATTCAGCTCCAGTCCTAGAATACCCCCTAATAGAATGTTTTTGTTCCCGTCCAGAACTAACACTTGATTCAATAACTACACCATTCATCTATCTCTTGATTAGTTGAAGCAGGTCTGTTATCTCCATGTCTGTTACCTTCCAGGTTCTGCTCTATATAATGTTACATTCAATCTAATTAACTTTTAAAAACAACCAGCAATTTGTAGCTGCCTCCGGGTTGATACAACCCTGTTGTGTTCGTTTATCCTGTGTGAGAGCATATTGGAGCATATACAGTCATTCAAAGTAGCAAGTGGTAATTCTTTAATACATGATTACCTAATAATAACAATGCTAATCTAAAGATGTTTACTGTCGATTTACACGTTGAAGACCCTCTTATGAAAACAATGGCGTGTTTGCAAATTTGAGGTGAGTTTTTAATTCTGTCAGTCAGATTGCTGTGATAGCTAATTCTAAATAATATTTGGGGACCCATGGATAACTCGTGACCCTTAGTTTGCGCCGCTGGCCTACAGGCAAGACAATGCAAATATTTTACTGGCGTTAGCTTCACTTAAATTAGAGTGCCTTTTAAGGACTATTAGACTATTTCTGGTTATATTCATTTAATTTATGAAAGCAAACTAGCTAGCTAACATTATCGATAACATCACCTTATGAAAGCAAACTAGCTAGTTTGCTTTCATAAGGTGATGTTATCGATAATGTTAGCTAGCTAGTTTGCTTTCATAAAGACGTTATAGTTGTGCTTTTATCTTAACTTGGCTAGCTAGCTAGCAAAAATTATATTGGATATAAGTCAGCATCCTTACCTCAGCTATCGATACTTGATATAGCCTACTAAGTTAGCTAGCTTGTGAAAATTCAGTCTCCCAAGATGAGCATGTATCATGGAGGTAGCTATGGTAACAAACAACAATGTGGTGAAAGTGGGGGCACGGTCTGTCAATCATAGCTAATTGACAGTTCTCATTACCACGCCCAGACAGTTTGGGTGAACTTTTAGTGGGAAATTTAGGCTTAGAAATGTTTAAAAATACATTTAAATGACTGAATAATAAAAGAATTATGCACATTTGTTTTGTTGTTACCTAAAGACAACTGGCAAGTGTCACATTCAAACACCATGTTAATCCTTTAAAATTTGTAACTGTCACTTGAAGAACCTTTTTGCTTTATTTGATTGGGACAGATGCAAATGCACATTGACATATCAAGTGCACACATTATCAGAAGTGTTGTTACATCTTGTGTCCAGCTGGTAAAATTTACAACATCCAAGGAAGGAAAAAGCAAAAGAAGAGAAAAATTGAAATATTAAATTAAAAGTTAAGATTTGTGGAATTTATATGTTGAGATTAAAGTTCCGACATGATTGGAGATAGTATTGAAAGACCTTTAGAATCTACTATAGTAATAAAGCACATTATTATGAATCCTGTTGTACAGCACTGGGAAGCTTGGTCACTTCAGGGTGTATGTTTACCCAGCATGAAAGGAAGCAAGGCACCATCTTTCCAATAAAAAAAGACCATGCTTAATTTCTAATAGTTTTGTGTGTGTTTTTTTTCTGAATAGAAAAAGACCTGAACACAAAATGTGTGGTGGAAATGGAGGGCAACCAGACAGTACTGCACTCTGCCAGTGGGAACCTGGGCAAAGGAGACGCCAGGTAGGCAGGGGCATATGGGTAAAGTAGGGGTGGGGATTTTTAGCAATGTGGATAGATGAACTTGGGTAACGTGCTGTGTTGGTGATATTTGAGGGACATGGGTATGCAGAGGGAAATGTGGGTAATGTAGGGGAGCATTAGGCATTACCCTACTGACAACCCTGCAGTTCTGAGGTTTTTTTCTGCAGCAACAGATTGAATTTAATCAACACTTGTATTGGGCTTAAATCTGTGTTAAATCTTGTGTTTAACACGCTCACATTGTAAGATGACTTGTAAACTCTGCGATTTTAGTTTTGATCAAATTCGGCAGGAAGAGAGGGCAGGCCAGTTGCACCTTCTAATGTGGAAGATAGAGTGAGGGAGCAGGAGAAGAAAGGAAGAATGAGTTTGATTTAACACCCTCTGTTCTGCCACAAGTGCTGGCTCTTGGTTGGTGTGAGGATTGGGGCAGTGGGGGACATGCAGACGTCCGCACTGCCGCTTTCTCAGCCCCTGGTGTGGTGTGTTGGGGAATAACTCTCCCTTGTCTGACTAACTCTCCTTTCTGTTCCTTTGGTTACCACAGCAACAGTTGTGGAGGTCGGCCTTAGGTCAGCCATAGCCTCAGAATTTCATTCTGCCCAAAGAGGAGGAGAAAAAGAAAAGTATACTTTCGCTTTACCATCTGTCGGTTATAAACATTTTGTGTGACTTTTATGGGGACCAAGGGGACCAAATGGGGGCTGGAGTAATTCTCTCTCCCCTTATCTTCCTCCCACTCGGTCCCTCTATCCACATAATCAGACAAAAGAGCTAGGTGAATCGAGTAAACTTGGAACTGAAAGCCTAGAAGCCAAATGCTGCCCCCACAGGAGAAGGGTTTTAGTTGTGGCTTGTTAGGTTGTAATGACTGGAGGTTTGAATTGCTGCCATTCTCACAAACCTTCCTGCTCAACTGCTTCGAGGGCACATGCTCTTATCTGCAGTACTACTTGTGCCAGTGGCATTTCCTCCTCAGTGTTAGTTGTGCTTTTTATTTGGATGCCATGACGGGTCTATAGAAAATCGTGTGTAGCTTGGTAGTTGTATGTGCAAATTGATTAACTACCCCCCCAGCCCCCCAATATTACAAAACATGCCAAATAACTCCCCCTCCCAATAATACTCTATTTCTCTATTTGTTACAATGTTCTGTTAAAGGCAAAAGTGCATGCTCTTTCTTTCCATGATGGACTGACTTTAGTGAGTAAATGCACTGGCCTATCAATAGAGCTGAAATGTTACTGCCCAATTTTTAGTGGCCCTGGTTCCAGAAGTAAATTTCCCATTCATTTTCTCCATAGGCATTTAAGAAAGTCCCTAAACAAGAGAGTTTTAAGCCTTTAAAAGAACTATCCAGCTATGAGATGAATCATAAATCACATTATAAAAATTATTCAGAGGCAAAAAATCTTGGAAACAAAAAAGGTACAAGACTGTGTACTTAACTTTTAAAGAGGGAATGAACTACATACACATCCCATTAAGCATTGCGAATTATGTAATCAAATCCCTTCCCTCTCACTTTCAGTTGATTTCAGCAACATTTTGGTTAATTACATTTTTCTCTTTAGTGCTTTCTTGTATGTATTGCAGTGTTTTGGGATTTCTTGTTGTTAATATTCTAGTGTTTTATATGATATTGTTCTGTACTGTAGTTCCTGACGTTTGGTTATTTTTATCATTTTCTAGCAAAGCTGTACTTTAGTTTTGTTTAAATTGTAGTTAAAGCTATGCTTCAGCTTCATTGACTTGCAGTCATGGTTAACATTAGCTTATTTCTAACCGATCAAATGATATTTCTAAAATGAAATGTAACATGAATACTTATCTTTTCTAATTCCATGAAACATTTGAAAGCAATCTAAGATGGTGGCTCTCAAAATCCACGTTTTTGTGTGGATTGATATGGAATGACCCTGGATAAACATAGCTAACATGATTTTATTTGTGTGAGCATGAATACTGGGGTGGGGGACACATTGGGTCTGCTGATATTATTAAGGGAAAAAAAAGTTTTTACATATGCATGGCATGCAGACCAATTCAGAAGGGTGCATGGTGTTTCATTAAGATATATTCTTGCATGGATTTTTTTTAGGTGTAACGCTGCTAAATTGCAGATAATATAGGATAATATAGATTTCTACTATAAGTGAGTGGCATATGGCACTTCCATGTGTCCCTAAAGTTTTAATGACCAGGGTCACTTGACATGGTAAGATGAAAAACACTGGTTGCAATAATTTGGGTCGGTTGGGTAGCATTGCTTTGGAATATACCTTATTTAATTTGTGTGAGCGAAGATAGCCAATATTGTTGGTTGTAACTTGGCCTCATTTTCATGTCAATACTTTAAGTAGCAGGCCTAGATTTTGCAAGTTTTAATTAAAGGCTTATAGACAGTGCTTTGTATGCATGAGTAGCTTGTATGTTGAAAACATGTTTTTGTTGAAATGCATTTTACCTGTAGACTGTTCCTTGTCCTGTAGTACTTTTTTTTTTTAAAGCTTCGAGCACTTGTTACTATTGCTACAGTTCTGCATGTTATTTCAGTCGTTTCCCACTGCTATGCATGAGACCTATTAATTTAATAAATTAATGTTAAAAACGCTGCTCATTTAATAACAAAATAACCAAGACAATTAAAAAAAAATACCATGACATTCTACAGTCAATATTTGGGACTAAATATTGAATAAATATATGACCTTACCATTGGTTTTACGCATAGAGATGTCCCTCTTGAGACTGAGTGGTCATATATTGTCTTGGACAATCCGTTTGTGAGACGCGCATTTGTGATGTCTGGGTACCTTCAAAAATAGCTGTGCGTAATACCACACATGTTGTTTACGGTGTTGTTGCCTTTTTAGTAGAGCCTGGCTTGATCGACAATTAATCGATCTAACCGGTGACAAAATAAGCTTTCTAACAATGTATAACATGTCTAAGTTTGCTTTTGGACTAGCGTTTTATAGCTCAGCATAACCACAAGTTTTCCCATAATTACATTCACTTACGCATTCACTCTGTGGTAGCAGTAAAATACACTGCACCCGACAAAACTTTATCAATGTTTTTGTAATTTCTTGTAAAATATTATTATCATTGAGGACTTCTGAGCATAGCTAAGCCATATTTTTCTGATAGACCAAGCTGACATCATTTTCTGGAGTAAGAACAGGAGAGAACAACTGGACTGATTTACTGATCTCTGCCTTACATAGCAACTTCATTGCTATGTAAGTTTTACTGCTTAAAATATTTCAATTATATACATTATTTTAGAAATGTATTGTCTTTAAATAGGTTTGTGGTATTTTATAATGAGGATATTTCACACTGTAATGTAAGCGTTTGTTGGTAGTTTAGTAGTTTTGTGATGCCTGCAACAGTGATGACATGCGAGTTGGAACATTGCCAAAATGTGGTGGACGGTTGAAAATTGTTTTCATGTTGTCCCATCCCAATACCAGAAAATATACGAGAGTACAGAAATACATACAAGAGTTCATTATTACACATTTAGGTACTGCATTATTTGAATTACTTTAAAATCTGATATCAATGTTTCATCTGATACCTTCATAAGGGGCTCATTTATATGCTTTATAATGGACAAAAAAGCATTTTATTCATTTTTGGAGAGATTTTGGATATGTTTCTGGACCCCTAGATATTTTAGACCACTGTACTAACCGAAAGCTTGTAATTCCCACTGGAAAATGATGCAACAGTGAGTTTCTTGATTCAAAACAGTTGATTTGTAGTGAAATAAGTGATTATGTTGTGATTTACAGCAATGCATAATTTAGACATTAGGGATAGATTTGGAGACGCTGGGTACACTGCTTAGTTTTTGCTTCATAGATCTTTAGTAGTTCTACATATCCACCCTTAGATTTTATGAACTTGTAGTCAAGGAGTTTTTGATCCGGTGTTATAACGCACCCCCTAAATGGGCAAGGATTGGCCAGATTTGGCATGTGTGCTAAGGGGTTAATGTGGTTCTGTTGTAAGATTTTAATCATTTGTATGACTTTGTATGCAAGTTATTAATTGACACTTTAACTTGCATAGAACCATAGATATTATTAGCCGGCTTGCTTCCGGCAAGCCCACTCTTGCTCTCTTTCATATTTTTTTCTTGTCTGCACTTTCTGCCCAATTTTTCTAGCTCTAACTAGTCCTACAGTTTTTGCACTACATTCAAACTTTTTACACCAAAATGACCGGCTAGTTCCAGACATTGTTGCTTGTATTCAGATTTTTGAAATATTCAAAACTTTTTGAAACATTCAACTTTTTCTGTGGCCACTCCATAGAGGGTCAGTCATGGATGTTTAGTGAAACGCTTTAATCGGGCGCATGCACAGGTGGTCGGCACAAGATTTTTAAGCACAGCTTTATCGCCGAACGTTACTTTAGCTAACCCTAACATGTTAGCATTTCGCCTACTTACAGTAGTTAACCTAGCTAGCGTGTACAGATCAGAGACTGTAAAAAATATGGACAAAGCTACTGTGATGTCACCCATTGACTCTCCGTGGGTCTCTAAAACACATTTTGAAGCTCAATGGCGGGCGCGGCCATGTTGTCGATTTGGAGCCAAAACCATAGAGTTAAGCGGTTCTGTGATTTTTACAATGTGATTGACAGTCCGGTGCGGAAAAGCCCATCAACCTGAACGAACGATTGCAGAACGAACTTGAGGCTAGCTGACTGTCTGCCGTTATGCTTTAAAATATATTATCAAATGTTTACGGAGTTTAATTTCCATCCGTGACTGTACTGTGTCATGTAATCACGTTATATGTATGACATTAATAATACAATTATGTTCAGTTATCTTCAATTTATGTTTCTCAGCAAAACGAATATGCTTAGCTAGCATATCAGCTTGCCAGTGAGCTAGGTAGGCAATCTGTGGTTAGCTCACGCATTAGCAATATGAACCACAGGGGAAGAACATCGACTACACTGATGGTCAATCAATTAGAGATATGTAGGCTACTGGTGATTTGACTAGGCTAATTTTTCTATAACTGTCTGGTTGACCTGCTGTTAACCGAGGAAGTTATCGTTGTAGGTTTTCGCCACAGTCAGTTAATGAGCCAGTAACTACTACTAGCTACTCCATCGCCGTTTGTGGTGTTCACTTGCTGGGTGACGCTAGCTGACCGATCGTTCGCAAGTCACTTTCTACCGAATAAAAATTAACACTGTCAGCGGTGATTAACAAATCTACCAAGTATTTTAATAACTGATCTGCAGGCGGGTAAATATGACAACGCACTTTGTACAGCAAGTTTTCCACCTGGAGCATGAAGACAAAAATAATGTACATTGAATTTCTAATTATTATTAGGCTATTATATATTTTTTTCTTGTAAATCATCAAAACCAATGGAGAAAAGCCAATATACGCAAGGAGCCCCCAGGACCGATTCTGAGAACCACTGTCTTAAATGCTCTTGTCGGTCTCTTAAATGCTAAAAACATGTTCCTATCTAAATACCAGTCTTACAAAGATGGTTAATTTCGTTAAATTCTGTGTGTGTGATTTCATCGTGTGTTGTATGTTATTCAGCAAATAAACCTTAAGACTTTTAATTCGCTTCGTGAAACTGAAAATTTTGCAGTGTTTATCCCAAAATCGGGATTATAGGAGCTTTGTCACATGCGTGAAGCATTTCCCAGGTAGACATTTACGGAATGTACACGACTGACAAGCCGTCAAACACGTTTGACAGATTGAATATTTGCCGGTTAGGGTTAGCTAGCTAGTCAAATGGCTTGGTAGCCAAAGTTGCGAACTGTTTTAGCATAGGCTACTGGACTACCAAATATAGCAAGCTGATTACGCGTTCTGCCAACTAATTATTTGGTTAAGGATAAGGATAGGATAAAGGAAATAGTAAAAATGACTCTGCTACCGAAAAACTTCAGAGGAGGATTATTTTATGGTCGTCTAGTGCAGCTGTAAATAGCACACGCCATAATGAAATCACTACGAAATGGGATGCCTGCATTTTCTGACTTTGCAGAGGTGGACCGTGGATGATGAGTCGGAGCCGCAATGTCCAAGAGGCACCACCTCCCACCCCAGTGACCATAGACATAGCCCCTACTGTAGCTTATTCCTCCGCAGTAATCAGGAAGTGACGCACACTGTACCTCATTGGTCCACAACAAATATTATAACAGTGCCCAAATGACACAATAAATCATGAAATCGACCCATGGACGAAAAAAATACACATATTGTGACTCTTTGTTCTCATGATAAAAAATAATTGACTTTGTATTTTGACCGCATTTGTACCGTAGAAACCGGATATGAAAACACCTATACTGGAGCCAACCGTAGTGGCGCTAGTGAGCAACCAGGAACAACAAGACCAGGAAATGAGCTTCAAAAACGAAGTCTGGTTTTGTCCGCTTGGTACGGATGCTGTCCTGCACTCATGAGTAGGTGCTAATGACACACAGCTACAACCACCGATACAGATGTATGGACACATCGATGCTACAACCACAGATACAGATGTATGGACACACGGAGGACAACAAATAACAGAGGTTACAGAGGTGAGGACATGCCACTGCTAGCTAGCTATATAGTTAGCCAAGTTTTACTCATGACACTTCTAGGATATGACTAATCCCTGGAACATAATCGCTACTTGCTGATCCCCGGCTGTATATGTAACGCTACAGTGCGCTGTGGGTCTGAACGGTTTTGTGGTTCTTCTGAGCTACGTGTCCTCATTGAAATGCATTGAGGCTTGAGGACAGTGGCAGTTGGAATTTGAAGCAAGCCCACACAATTCCTTCAAGAATTGTAACCTTTCTAGTTCTTAATGATTTTCATACAATATTTAAGAATGCATAGTCATTTTATCATTTCATTTAACAGGACAGGTCTTTATCCAACTTCAACTTACACTAGAATCAATAGTTGATTAATTTTCCAAGGATAAACTTTTGCTCAGTGTATCCTGCTTCAGGGCCATTTCACATTAGCATAGTACAGTTGAGGCCAAAAGTTTACACGTAGGCTAAAGGTATTCAAACTCAGTTTTTCACAACTCTGCACATTTTATGTTACCATACATTTCTTATAGGCAAGTCAATTATGGCATCTACTTTGTTCATTGATTAGACACAGATTTATTTCAGATTTAATTCACTATATCAGAATTCCAGTGGGTCATACACCAAGATGACTGTCTCTTTAAACAGACTGGATAATTCCAGAAATAGATGTAATGACTTTTTAGAATCTTCTGATTGGCTAATTGTCAAAATTAGCAGTTAATTGGGAGTTAATTGCCACCTGTGGCTGTATTTAAGGGGCTACCTTTAGAGCCACTGCCTTTTTGCCCTTGATACCATGATGAAATCCAAGCAACTCAGCCAGGACCTCAGAAAAAAAATGTGGACCTCCACAAGGTCTCTCTGCCATGATTTAAATGGGTGTGCGCTGTTAAAATCAGCCTTATACCCATTTACATGACCGAAACCAAATTTCCCATGTGAAATACGTATAGACCATATACCAAATGTAGCCTACCAAAGTAGCTTATTGAGCTATGCCTGTTCAGCTATTTTAGCATACTCATGGCTCATTTATCCGGCATCGTGATAGCATTTTGGCTGTATTGACAGCTACGTTTTATCATTAGAATCTGCCCGGAGTTGCTGGCTATCTGGCGCCTGTCTTTCTGCCAAAATCTAAATGGTCTGCATGGTTAAAATCAGCATGTATAACCATTTAAAGAAGCGACCCTTGTCAAATAAGTTTAGGTCACTTTGAGAAATTTCGGGTTTGTCTGGGTTTGGCTACCAGCAAAACGTGCATGTCAGTCAAAACTGCATTTAAGGTTGGGTACTGATTTCAACTTAGGCTAACCCTGCCTGCAATAAACTACAAGATGATAGTTTATACTGTCAATATAGCCGAACTATGACATTCTGGGGCTGCAAAATAGGCTTCTTTTTCCATTGTGGGCAATTCCATAATGATTTCTCATCAGGCCTGTTAGATAGCCATGCTAGGCTGATCCACAGATAGCCTGACAGAGGTAAGACTTGTAGGTAGTCTGTCAGAACTACCAAAGACGGCTGATGGATTAAGAAAAGTCTACAAGGATGTCTAGTCTGAAAATTGATGGTATTAATTTATACTTGTTTCAAGTGACCTGTGAAAGGTTAGCTATAGACTAGTGTTAAAGTTTGCAGGTAGCCTTATACACAGACGGTGGTGGTTGGTTGGCTCATTAAAGTGACTGGCAAAGACCTGCAGTGACAGCTTACTAGCAGCAGCTTTGTGGGACAAAAAATGGGCACATCTGTGATTGACTGGCCGTCAGTGTAGTTGGTGGGAACCGACTGTTAACCGATATACTTCCCTATGCTACGGTGCTATGCGTGAAATAACTGATTTAGCTAGCTAACAAAGCTAACTAATTTATTATAAATTAGCTGCTGTCGCTAGCTGCAAATTACTCGGCAACCATTACGTTGTGTAAAAGACAAGCTGACCACTTTCATGTGACATGTCGTGTTGGCCAATCAGAGAATTAACTATGGGCTGTGGAAAAAGCATCATTTTGAGAAGGCAGTTTCCCTTCTAGTTGTTATACAGTTCATTGAGGTAGGCTGATTGGAGACTCTAAATTGCCCGTAGGTATGAGTGTGAGTGAATGGTGAGTAAATGGTGTGTGTGCCCTGCGATAGATTGGTGACCTGTCCAGGGTGTATTCCTACCTCTCGCCCAATGCACGCTGGAATAGGCTCCAGCACTCCCTGCGACCCTGCCCAGGATAAGCAAGTGTAAATGACGAATGGATGGACACTGAGGATTGCTTAGGCGGTCTATATAACGTTAATAATAATCACATCTGGGTCAGCCTTAAGCACAGTGGCAAGCTATTCAAAAGATGCAAATGTTCCTAAATTAATCTTAGTACAGGTCAACTGATAAATTAATCTTAGTAGTTAACCTCTTAACCCCCTTGCGCACATGCCAAATCTGGCCAATCTTTGCCCATGTAGGGGGTACCCTATTTAAAGCTTTATACCTTCAGATGTGAGCATCACAGAGACTTAAAAAATGGCTTAAATGAAGCAAGACATTGGCACCATTTACGATTTATATTCATAATTTAGGAAGAAATTAGCTAAGTGCCACAAATGCAATTATATAGGCAAAAAATGTAAAATGAATTTGCTCTTTTTTTTAGTTTGCAATGAAATAGTCAGAGATTGCATATATACAGCAGGTTAAACTATACATATCCTGGACCAAAAACTTCTTGGCTACAAGTGTGTAAAATCAAAGGGTGGATATGCAGAGCTTCTAAAGATCTATGAAGCAAAAAGTAAGCAGTGTACCCAGTGTTTCCAAATTTATCCAAAATGTCAAAATTATGCATTGCTATATATCAAAACTTAATCATGTATTTCACTACAAATCAACTGTTTTGACTCAAGAAACTCACTGTTGAATCATTTTCAAGTGCAAATTAGAATCTTTCCCTCAGTACAGTGGCCTAAAATGTCTAAGGGTCCTGAAACATCTAAAATCTCTCCAAAAATGAATAAAATGTTTTTTGTCCATTATAAAGCATATACATGTGCCACTTATGAAGGTTTAATGTGAAACATTGATATCAGATTTTAAAAAATAATGCAAAAACATTATCACACTGTGGTACAGTACCTAAATGTGTAACCATTAACTGTTGTATGTTTTTCTGTACTATACAGTATGGGATGTTTTCTTGTATGGGGATGGGACAACATTAACAATATTCAACCGTCCACCAGGTTTTGGCAGTGTTCCAGTTGAGGTCACATTTGGTGCATTAAACACACACACAATTAGCAAACCAAAAAACGCTTATGTTACAGTGTGAAATATCCTCATTATAAAATACCACTAACCTATTTAAAGACACTTAATTTAAAAAATAACCCATATAACCGAAATATTTTCAGCAGTAACACTTACATTTGGACAATGAAATCTCATCTGTGTTCAGTAGATAGAGACAGAGACAGAATGAATGCTGCCAGTTCTTACTTAGTGCAGAAAACAGTATCTCATAAAAAAACACGTTTTCAACATACAAAAATGCCATGTTACTCACACATACAAGACATACACCATCTATAACTCATTCATTCAGACTGCCAAAATCCAGGCCTGCCATTAAAAGTATTGATATCAAAATGACGCCACGTTACGGTACTACAAACAACATAGGCTATCCTGCCTCACCGAAATTAAATAAGATGTATTCCAAAGCAATGCTACCCTATATTTCCTCAGTTCTTTCAAGTAAAACATGTTGTGACAAAGGGTGCGGTGGCGTAAGTGTAAAACGCATCAGAAACGCAGGTGAAATATGGGCAGTGTATGTACTCACGGATTTGACGGCCATCCAACGAGCCTTGATTAACAAAAGAATCAGCAAGCCCGTAGCATTAGAGCTCCCTAGGTCGCAACTTGTGTACCCTTCTGTCCTGCTCCGTTGTCTGTTATTTCGTGGAGATGCACTTTTAGTGTTTGTAAGGTTTATAAGGCATTTTGATAGGCTTATCTGCAGGTAGGAATCCTCTTCGCTGTTTTGCTAAGCTAGAACCGGAAAACTTGATAGTGGAGAATAGGAGCAGACGCATATGTCCCAGCAGGCTTTGCATATGAATAAATAACAACAGTGTGAGAGAAATTAGGAGAAATTATGAAATTGCGTAGTTGAAACAATATGTTTTTAGCAGAATGGGCATGTAGGTGAAGGTTGACATGATCACAGACTATAGTGCGAAGTAAATGAAGTGACCATGAGCGAGCTTAGTTTCCTTATCGAACGGTATATATAACAGTCTGTATAAAGCATTAGTCGTTAAAGTGGAGGGTTAAGTAATGTGTGAAATCAATTACACTGATGTGCTTTTCTCATGTTCAGTACTAGTAGTTATAATTGAGTGAGTCATGATTTTAAATGTAATGTTTTAATGGGGAGTTGCAGAACGTACATATGTAGTAATTGTTTGTATGTGGCTGGATAGAGAACAGGGCGAGGTGACATGAATGTAGAAACGTGGCGTTTGCTGATAAGAAGGCTTTGTACGGTAGCCAAGTGAAGAAATATAGTTAGTAGAAATGGCAGAGTGGTGAACTGGTGTAACTTTTTAATAAAAGGAATACATTTGCCATCATGAAATGCATATGGGTGGCCGTGAATGAGTTTTGGTAAAGCAAATATAAGCGTAAGAAAACATTAGTGTAAAAGAGGAAATGATCTGCCTGAGGGCGAGGCGGGATTCAATCCTTCAACCGGAGGTTTACCAGTCTGTGACTTTTTTAGTGCAGCACCATGACATAGCTATGCAATGCGTGAAATAGCATTAGCAAACCTGTCTGTGGTTTTAAAGAAGAACACAGGCCAGTAAGCACAGAAGAGCTCCCGTTGAATCCATATGGCTTTGCAATATTGTAGCCGGTTAATAACTGAACGTGCAGACGGTACGTCACGTTCGGTGAACGGCGGGTAGATATGGTGCAAAAGCAATAATTGAGAAGTAGTAGACAATTATTAGTGAAGGTAAAAGCAGGTTAAAGAAACGTGTTCCTAGCTGGGCTTGAACCTAGGACCCCATGTCCCCAAGACTATAACTTTGCCCACTAGGCCACAGGCAGACTAGCTGTTTAAACTGGAAATGTTTCAGAGTAAAAAGGTATGGGTATTTTGCGTGTGTATGCAAGTTTTTGATTGGGTCGTGTAGGTGAAGATTTGGCTGGTGTCAGTAAAATGTCCAATGGGGAGACATGTTGTTAATGGGATAGGCGGCAGGAAAAATAAGAATGAGAAGAAGAAGAAGGAGAAAATGCAAAATCCCCTTAGTTTGGGGCTGTTGTTTATGAATTCTGTCTGTTGAAATGGGGTCAGAATGTACAGAATTTAATGTTTTTAAGGGCTGAGTGTCTGTGGCTGTTGTGGTTATTTCTGTGGGGAACCCTGAAAAGTGCCATACTCTCGGTGCTGTATAGGTATGGGGCATGCCCCCGCCAAGGCGTAACTTGGCGGGATGGCATACTTGCCATCCCAATATCAGCTATGTCTATCAGCAAACATATGCCCTAGCCATGCTCAGGGATTAAAGTTCTCGGTCGCTACGACAGATTTCCGTCAATTGGATTCCAGAGAGGCCATGCATGAGAGCAGTGTAGATCCGAAGGGGGGAAAAAAGCGAGGGGAGGGGGGGTGTTACGGGACTTCGGAATCGCGCTACCAGGTGATAGGTAGCTGATTTGTATAGGCATACAATCTACTTGGATGTCGGTAATTATATACACTCACCGGCCACTTTATTAGGTACAACTTGGTAGTACCGGGTTAGCCCTACCTACTGAGGTTACTAATTAAAGCCACAAACGGAAAATCATACACTTCCTTTCTTGACAATATAACGATAATATGTATAATAACGAAACAAACTGAGACGATACAGCCTCACGGTGTACTGAAGCAGACTAGTCAATTAATCACGTCTCGGCGGACGCACATTCAACTTTAGTCTACACACAAGCCAATGTTAAATTAACACCAAAATATACATTTATTAACGTGTGACAAAATACCCCAAACCCCCCAAATTACGAGAGTCTTAATGTCCAGTAAGCAATAGAAATAGTTCAAATACGAATAAAGTTAATCAAGATTGCAATCAAAGTCAAAGTTTGTGACAAAGAAGGAGCGAGAAGCCGCCGTTCAAAAAGGCAATCTCACCACTCCGACGAAGGAGAAGAAAGCAATCCTTCTGCAACCACCCACATCTTCCGACCGAGAATAATCCACAAGGAAAGTTTATTCCAGCAGCTAAGAATCGTGACAGTTTGCAATTAGATGAGCCCGAACGCCGTGTTCACCTGCATGCACATACTAATTTCCCCTCACCCCTAGAACTTGGCCTGTGAGGACGTCCTATTCGTGGCACTGTCATGCAAAATAAACTGAAAACACATTATTATACTAACGAAAACACAAAGTTCAAGTATCCCTATGTTTCTAAAGACCTGCCTTAAATTAAGCCGGTACCGATTTTCAAAATTAAACACACACACACATATATATATGTACTTTTTTCATTTAAAAATAAAAGTGTCTCTTTGACGCACACTCGTGGTAATCCGCCGATTAATTTAGCCACGGTTCTAGTGTTAAATAGGCTATTGGTGTCCGGGACACCGTGAGCCCGGCGGCTGCATGCAACCGTGAGGTGTATAACGTAGGCTATTTGAAAGGTGAACAGACAGTTAATGACCCAAACACAAATATTCACGTAGGCTTTCATAGATTGAAAACAGCATTGAAATTACGTCAAAGAAAACTGGCAATAGAAAAACTGTAGTGGAGGCACCACCATGTCAATTTTGATATTTTTTGATATTTTGCTTCTATAACTTCTATAGTTTCATAAAATGAACTAACTAAAGGTAAATAATCGTTATAAATAGTTAATTTAGATGATAATATAACACCATCCTCAAGAACACGAAACATAAAATAAGCTTATGATAGCATCTTTTATGATTAAATGCCTCCGCGGTTTTAAAACTGACCTGGTTGAATCATATATCGTTAAAAAGCTTGTTTCCTGGAGCGTATAGCCAGTATGACCATATGTGGCTATTTTCTTTGCTGTCACTGTGAGGATGGACGAAAGACAAGCAGAACTCTTCGATTTCATTTACATTAGCTGATCTTTAACAGCCATTTCCTCAAAACTGTATTTTGCCCATAGGGTATTCAATTTATCTCAACTTTAACAATAGGTACAGCTACATAAATTTACATACTGCTTCTTAAATATTATAGCTAGGGCGTGTCAGAGAATTTTTTTGATATGTTTTGTCATTTTCATTTTATGTGGCATTTTATCAGTAAAAATAGGTAAAAAAAAAAAAAAATGTACATATTGTTTTTGGAATAATTCATTAAAAAAACAATATTTTGCCAAAAGCCTCTGACAAGCCATAACTATTGAGTTATTGATCACATTAAAAAAAAAATCAGTTCAGATTTTATCTGTTGAGCTTAAATATTGAATACCTTATATGCAAATCAGTGCATATTTAATGAGCAAATGGCTCATTAGCATATTTTAAAAATAAAAAAATGAAATGTCATAATACAAAAAAACCTTGTATTTGTGTGTTTATTCATCTGGTAAAATTTCATTTTGATAAGAGTAAAGGAATTTTTTTTTCTATTCAGGGGTGGTGCCTCCCCTTAAAACTCTATTGGTCTCTAGCATTTAAATAAAGTGTACAGTGAGCCTCAAACCACCATGCTGCTACCAGATATGCAGTAGATACTACAAGCATTGTTTCTCCTGATTAATTTTCCTGTTGAAACCAATGGAAAAAATATTGAGGAGAAACAATGCTTGTAGTATCTACTGCATATCTGGCAGCAGCACGGTGGTTTGAGGCTCATTTGATCCCTTGGACCAACAAATGTGCTCCGTACTGTATCAGTATAATTTACAGCTGAATCTAGTCCCACCCCCAAATTCCCATAGAGATCCATTCAAATGCAAAAAGTTGTATTGCTTGTAGGACAACCTGAAAATAAGATATCCAGACTGACGATGTTGATAGGTCACAGACATCAGGAAGTCATGGCATGCAAATGATATGCAACCAAGTACAAAACATGACTCTCTTATTTGACGTTATGTTAATTTGTCTACTGTGTAAGTGAGTTTCTTGCTAATTTTCTGACCAATGATTTGTTGTTAAAATCATTAAAAGCTTAATATTTTACCATTTGGGCTTTTTTTTTCTTGGGACCCATTTTTTTTGCCCAGGACTGTAGGTTAAAGCCTTGTTACAACTTAATGGCTGCATTAGAGAACAGCAGCAATGGTTATGTGTGGGGTGGTGCTGAAATCTCACTTGTTTAGCAGGCGTCGAGGGCTAAGGGCGTGTACACACTATCCGCCCTTTTCTGAGCTGCCTCCGTGTTTTTTTTTTTAATTTTTTTTTTTTAACATGTAAACCTATGTGAAGCGACCGCACGGTGGAAAAAACTAGCTCTAAAAAGGCGGCGCATCACCCACCTTCCCTAAAAAAAAAAAAAAAATGCCGCGCAGTGTGTGTGTACATGCCCTAATGTGGGGGCCTCCTCTGTAACCTGTCTTTCAAATTGTAGAGGGGTAATATGACTTGGCCTCACAGCCGGCAGTGGCTATGTGAAAACATGCGTCTTGCCCACCCAATCAAAGGTTCCATCCAACAGACCACCCCCCCCCCTCCCTCCCCCCCCCCCTCCGACTGGCCCTGCTTGGCTTGAAAAAAATCACTTCAAACTTCAGTCAGAAGTTTTTTTTTTTGCTTTAATCCCTGCATGCTCTGAATTTCTCAAGATTAATAATATTTTCCAAGAAATTACAAAAGTCATCGATAAAATTTTGCCAGGTGCAGTGTCTTTTTCTGTTACCACAGACTGAATGCGTAATGCAGCTATAATGAGACAAAACTATTGGTTAAGCTGGGCTATACAACACTATTCCAAAAGCAAAATTAGACATACATCATTAGAAAGTTTATTCTGTCACCTATTGGATCGATTCATTGTCAATCAAGTCAGATTGTACTACAAAGGACAACAGCACCGTAAACAACGTGTGGTATTACGCACAGCTATTTTGGAAGGTACCCAGGCGTCACAAATGAGCGTATATTTCACAAACTTATTGTCCAAGACAATATATGACCACTCCGTCTCGAAAGGGACATCTCTACGCGTAAAACCAATGGTAAGGTTGTATATTTATTCCATATTTAGTCGCAGATATTGATAGTAGAATGACATGGTATAATTCTTTAAAAATTCCTCTTGTTTATTTCAGTGTTCAGTGAGCAGCATTTTTCACAGCTGTACTGGCATACCTTCGGTTATTGTTGACTTTATCTTGTTGCTATTATGGAATACAAATTTTTAGTGGTAAAAGAATGTTTTCATGTATGCCCAGATAGACACTATTGTCCAGTGTGTCATGCGTGTGGGGGTGTAGTTACAGATGAGACTGCAGGGAGGGGGTGCTTGGTAAATGCACGACCAGCGCGACAATGGTGGTGCTGCGAAACTCCGTATTCGGCATAGTTGTCCTGAATCGTATACTAATAAAGCTTGAACACTGAGTTTGTGTTTTCTACTCATAATTTGGTTGCAGGAGCAGAGAATGTCTGAGTTGAGCAATCTAGGCATGCTGACCATTAGGGGCATTGCGCAAAGGGGTTAAACCCCACTTAAAACCCAGAACTTGTAGCCTATTATGATTTTATTTTATTTGTTTAAAATGTTTTTACCATAGGTGCTTTAGAAATGGACAGCATGGGAGTTCACAAATTGTATTTAGAACCTGTTTTGTTCTGCCATTCTGAGATTAAGTGGGAGATGTTATTGAAGCATGCAAATGTGGGCCCATGTAGTTATAATTAATAGTGTATATGTTGGGCTAGTATATTCCTCATGAAAACATCTGACGTTGGGTGCTGAAGTTGGGTGCACACTGTTTTCTGTGTTTGTGTGTGTGTGAGACTGCTGACAATGCCGTCTGAACATGCACTAAATTAATACTTAATTTGTTTTTCATTCCTCCCCTAATGTCACTCCATCACAAATCATCAGGAGTCAGCCGAAGGTAAGGTCTGATCCACAGGCATGTCTCTTTTAATGGAAGCATTTCTCTTAATATTATAATACAGTAATATTTCAGAATGTTTATTCTATGTACACAAAATGTTATTTTATGCTTTGTTTGCTTTTTTCGCTTTCAATGCATGGAATTTCTAATGTTTAGTCGCGGTACACTGAAAAAAATAAATAAAGCCGCGTTTCCACCCAAAGTACCCGGGACTTTTAGTCCCAGGAACTACTTTTCAAAAGGAATAGGAGGTTCCTTCAGCCCATTGTTGTCTGTGTTTCCACCGCGGTCTAAAGACCCGCGAAGATTAGGCAAATTAGTCCACTTATGTATGTAAAAGCGTCGTCGTCGTCGTTCCATCTGTCCTATGATTTCTTCTGTAACCCCATACTACCACCGAAGTAGCCTACATTATTTTCTAATAACCGGGACAGCCGGAGGGGTTTATTCCACTTATATACAATGGGTTACCAACAATGACTATATATGGTTACTTTAATATTTATTGATTTTTATCGACTTAATCACCTGACATTGATATATTCTTCTGCGGCTGTTTGGGCATATTTTACTGTTGTCAAGCAAAACTCTCGTTGGTAGTTCAACTTGGACCGTTGTTATGCAACAAACAGAATATAACAGGGCAATATACAGATTGTATATAACTGTTTTATATATCCTCTCAAACACATTCATTATGTTTTTATGCAAACATTCACTTTCATGTATTGACATCCGAGACGACAGAATGCATTCACATTCTACAAATAACTGGTAAAAACAGCAGAAAACATGCACACGTCATAAACAATTTGCTGTTGAATTGATTAATTCCACTCTTATCGTCATTTCCAATATAGGCTAGTCGCAAAATGACAAGAATAAATAGAATGACAACTCGGACGTGAAAATTTAAATTAATATTGCAGCCACCGTTTGCTTTCCTTGAAAGTTACTGCTAGCGGAGCAGCAAAGTGTGCCCTCCAGATGCGAGCCATGCACCATATAAATAGAGTCCATGTCTAGTCTTCCTGGTCTTTTTGTGGAATTGAAGAATCGTAGAGTGAAATTATGGCAGTCTGAAAAAACAAAAGGGACGATTACTAGAGTTAACCTGTTATTTTACCTTGACAAAAAGTGCAGAAGGTGATTTCTGGTTTGCTTTTACTGTATCCCCAATGTAAATTACGCAGAACTACCGCATACCTCACATAACTGTGTCAAACGTTTTGAGTCAATTATAACGGACTAACAAATAAAATACGGAAGAAAATATTCAGCAACCGAATTAAACCGTTTGAATGTCTTGGTACGTAATATGCTGTCCCAGCACGAATGCTTAACATTTTATAAAACGAATACTAAAGCAAGAAAAGAACAGAAGAGCACACGTTATAATCCTCAATCTTAATTTCTCATCTGTTCCAAGACGTTGGCAGGCTATAACCAAAAGTAGGCTACTGCGCCGCAGTACAAGTTTTAATTTAAGTTATTATGAAAATAAATCGGTTTGCGGCCGCAGTTTTTTAAAAATGGCGGTTGAAATAAAATACTGCGAGTAGTCGACCAGTCAGAAATATTCAGCGCTTGTGCCCCACCCCAAAAGTTCCGGTACTTTCGGAAAGTACTACCCCCCCGAGCAGGGACTTTTTTGGGGGTAAAATAAAGTCCCCGGAACTTTATTTAGACCCTGAGTTGCACTGAGTTCCTCAAAAGGTTCCTGGTTCCTGGGGAAAGTTCCTGTGGTGGAAACGCGGCTAAACTGTTAGGTAGCTACTCTAATTACAGCGTAGCAGTTTGAACTGGAATCAAAACAGTCTCCCCTCCTGCTCTCCTACAGGTTTTCGCCTATGATCACTGCTTCTGGTCAATGGACGAGTCTGAAACAGACAAGTTTGCTGGTTGGTTGTTTTTCATGTTCATCAATAACTAGTTAACGTTTCCTTGGGCAGCGAGGGCCTCAATCTGCAGGGAATCCCCTGCCTTTCCTCTAATCAGTTAGTTGCCTGCTGCAGATCCTCCTGTGCGATAATGATGCTGTTCAGCCGGTGATCTACAGAGCAACACCCCAAGAAGCGGTGTCTGGCTGCATGCATTTCAGAGGATGTGTGTAGTTTATATCCTCAAAAAAAGCCGACAGCTACAACTGGGTGTTTCAGTAGAGTAATAAAAATGGATGCTAGATATGTGTATATATATGGTTGAAGTTCACAGTGATGTCATACTGAATATGGCATGCAGAAAGTCTCACTTTAGTGGCAATAGCTTAAACTAGACTACATCCTGAAATAACCATTTTATTTTGATTAGACATAATTGTTTAATATTTTTAAAAATTCCATGTAGCTGCTTTCAGTCATAATTGCAATTGGTGTCATACCTTGTATGGCTAGTATGTTATACAATGGCATACAATGCCTGCATTTCATCGCTGAATTTTTATGAAGACAGCTTTGCTATGATTTTGCATATTACTGCAGTTTTGAAGCAAATGAAGTACTGTAGGTGGCTAGCTAGCTATCCATGACAGAAAACATACCAAGAGACTTTTTTTTTTTTTTACCCAAAATCAAATGGAACTGTGTACTGAGTTTCACAAGTGACAGTGAACCTAGCATAACACTGGCTTGCTCTTGTGAACATGGGATACTCAGCTGGCTAGCTAGCAACTTTGCAAACTAGATAACCAGCAAATTGTCCATTTCTATGTTGTTATGTGTTCATGTTGTCTTGATAGCCAAGCTTCTGTTATTGTTAGTCAGATATAAGGTTTGGTTGGTACCAACAAGCAGTGTGCGTTCACAGCGTTAGTATGCTAGTTAATTGTATTGTGTATCGTTGGACTGACATCAGTTAGCAATAGAGGAGCTGCAAAGAGCCCTTTTTAGGAGCTGAAGTGTGTTTGGAGGCGAGTCCTGTATTTGTAAATCGTGGACAGCTGGTTTGTTTGTGTAACGCTGTCAGACAAACCTTAACTACCCACTGTACTGCCTTGGTTGCATCTCACATGAAGATTAGATTAGTAACATTTGCTAACCGCTAGATTGCCAATGTTAATCTTCAATTTCGTGTAATCTAAAAAAAGAAAAGCTCACCGGCTGAGAGTTAGCCAGTGTACTTCCCGTTCCCATTATTAAACACTTGGATAAAAGAAATAAGATGGCTAAGAAGAAACCTAACATAAGAAAATGCTGGTGTAGGAATTTTTTTAACAAAAATGATGGTGTTGAAGTTGAAGATAACAAACGACAGAGTCAGGAGCTCCTTTTAATAATACGACTGGTCGGGAAGAGGTACAAGTACAGTCTTCGAAAATATAAAGTGGCATATAGCGGCAGTGTGGCACAGTGGGTAAGGAATTGGGCTTGTAACCGAAAGGTCGCAGGTTCGATTCCCGGGTAAGGACACTGCCGTTGTACCCTTGAGCAAGGTACTTAACCTGCATCGCTTCAGTATGTATCCAGCTGTATAAATGGATACAATGTAAAAATGCTATGTAAAAAGTTGTGTAAGTCACTCTGGATAAGAGCGTCTGCTAAATGCCTGTAATGTAATGTAATGTAATAAAGTCCAATATATGAGTTCATATAGTTTTCAGAGACAAAGAACTGTCGTCCCAGCCTATGAGATTCATTTAATCACCATATGCAAAGATTCCATTACTAGCCAGTCATAAGTTAGGATCAGGGATCAAGGCTGACCATGCAGGACTAGAGGTCCTCTAAACCCCTAAATCACTTGATAAAATACCACAGCTGGAATCTACCTCCTCTAGCTTACATTGCAACAAGAACATGGCATAGGGTGAAACAGCGTACAGTTAGATATACAGCCTTTAAAAGTTTATCAAGTTACCATAAGATATTTGATATGTTATATAATTAGGGGTCCAAGCAGCGAAGCTGGTGGAACCCTATTGTATCTGTTAGGATTATTAGGGGTCCAAGCAGCGAAGCTGGTGGAACCCTATTGTATCTGTTAGGATTATTAGGGGTCCAAGCAGCGAAGCTGGTGGAACCCTATTGTATCTGTTAGGATTATTATTATTAGGGGTCCAAGCAGCGAAGCTGGTGGAACCCTATTGTATTTATTAGGATTATTCTTATTATTATTATTATTATTATTTTTCTCCGCTAAAAGTGTCTGAGGCTCAGCAACCATAAGTCCTGGAGCGGCCAGATTTGGCCGGTGGGTTCCTATGGGCCCCCACTACTCAGGCACATTATAAAGCACGTACGTTGGCCAGATGGTGGCGCTATTACAAAGGGTTTTGCGTAAAAGGCCATAACTGCCACACCATAAGTCAGATCAACACAAAACTTCATCGACCTATGCATCTCAACGTGCTCTACAACTTTGCCATTGGCCCCACCTATGTCCGCCATATTGTTTGCCCGCCATTTAGACTTTTTAGTTGGGGCGTGGCAGTTTTCTCCGCTAAAATGTCTGAGGCTCAGCAGCCATAAGTTGTAGACCAACCAAATTTGGTAGGTGGGTTCCTATGGCCCCCCACTACTCAGGCACTAAAAATCACCTATGTCGGCCTGATGGTGGCGCTATAACAAAGGATCATACTTTAAAAGGTCATAACTCCCACATCGTAAGTCTGATCAACACAAAACTTCATCGACTGATGCATCTGACTGTGCTCTACAACTATTGGGAGCACCTATGTCCGCCATATGGTTTGCACACCATTTGGCCTTTTTCATTAGGTGGGGTGCGGAAAAAGCTGGAGCTCCAAATCTAAACGTTTACGACATCTAGTAAACTTCTTTACGGCAAGCGACAACCATGGCGACGCAAGTAATCCGGCACCGTAGGTCTAGTTTTTATCAGTGAAAAGACAGTCTGACAGTGCCACCTAGCGTGCATGCTAGGATAGGCTACCCAAAGTTTTTCAGTAAAAGCTTTCTGAGAGGATGAATAATTACTTTTCTTTGGCATGGATCCATTTGAAGACAGTATCGGGTGAATTCGTTTAGTCTTTAAATCTGTCATTATGGTGAGAAAAAGGTAAACCATTTTATTGGTAGTTTTTGAGTTTCTGTGCAAACGCGCGAAAACACGCTGGTATAATAAAGCAATGACGGTAATACATATATAGTCCGCTTCGTTCCGTTGCTAACATAACGACATACATCTGCAGTTTCTCGCTGCATTTACTAATATTGAATATAAACAAAATACGCAATTTATGCTGTAAATCGTATCCTCAATTTAATCTCTAAATCGACTGTAAGCTTAGGGTTGTGGTATAATAAAACAATGACGGTAATACATATATAGTCCGCTTCGTTCCGTTGCTACCATAACATAACGACATACAGCTGCAGTTTCTCGCTGCATTTACTAATATTGAATATAAACAAAAGACGCAATTTATGCTGTAAATCGTATCCTCAATTTAATCTCTAAATCGACTGTAAGCTTAGGGTTGTGGTATAATAAAACAATGACGGTAATACATATATAGTCCGCTTCGTTCCGTTGCTACCATAACATAACGACATACAGCTGCAGTTTCTCGCTGCATTTACTACTATTGAATATAAACAAAAGACGCAATTTATGCTGTAAATCGTATCCTCAATTTAATCTCTAAATCGACTGTAAGTTTAGGGTTGTAACTAGGTAGTTGTTTCGTAGGTGACTTAACTCGTCTTAACTATTGCCGTAGGGTCTAGTTTATGTCAGTGAGGGGACCGTCTGACCGTCGGGAAGCATTGGAAGACGGTGTCGGGTGAGTTCGTTTAATTTTTAAATCAGTCATTATGCTGAGAAATAGCTAAACCATTTTATTGATAGGTTCTGAGTTTCTGTGCAAACGCGCGAAAACACGCTGGTATAATGAAACAATGACGGTAGCCCAATACATATATAGTCCGCTTCGTTCCGTTGCTACCATAACATAACGACCAACAACTGCAGTTTCTCGCTGCAATTACTAATATTGAATGTAAACAAAAGACGCAATTTATGCTGTAGTCTGCCAGTGTCTAAATAAATAATACGGTCCATTTGAAGACAATATCGGGTGAGTTCGTTTAGTCTTTAAATCCGTCATTGTGCTGAGAGAAATCGTAATCTCAATTTAATCTCTACATTGACTGTAAGTTTAGGGTTGTAACTAGGTAGTTCTTCCGTAGGTGACTTAGTCTTAACTCGTCTTAACTATTGCTTGAATGTTTTCATAGACTGCGTTGTTGCTGTTCTTGTTTGTGTTAGCGTTAATCAGTTTTACCTACTGGGTCCAAGTTGAACTGTGCGGTTGTTCCCTGCACTTGGAGCGGTATTTCTCTCTAGGGTTTTCGGCACACTTATTCCTGGTTATGGTTATACACTTTGTTGTACGTCGCTCTGGATAAGAGCGTCTGCCAAATGCCTGTAATGTAGGCTAATGTAATATTCCGTAGCAACAAGATAAACCCGGCGTTAGCCCTGAAATATGTCAGTACAGCAGTGAAAACGTTGCTCACTGAATAACGAAATAAACGAGACAATTTTGTTTTTTACATTATACCATGTCATTCTACAGTCAATATCTGGGACTAAACATTGAATAAATATACAATCTTACCATTGGTTTTATGCGTAGAGATGTCCCTTTTGCGACTGAGTGGTCATATATTGTCTTGGACAATCCGTTTGTGATTCATGTTGCTTCTCATCTGCCAATAAATAAATAAAACGGTCGGCTGCTCTGCGCGTAGGTCCCGACTTGATAACTCGTCTTTTGTTTCGTTTTTTCTCAATGTCGTATTTATTATTTGAAATGTGTATTTATGTGTCATCATTCTATCTGTCTCTGAGGCGCTCTGAAATGTGCATTCTCTGCTAAACTGAGCAATGGATTGGAATATGTGTCTGGCGTAGTGTTGCACGGTATACCAAAACTTCAGCACTTTCTCGGTACTTACAAAACCGTTTTTTTTTTTTTTTTTGAATTTTCCAACGTTCGTTAGTTCTGCGTCAAATGTAAAAGCCAGGGAAATGTGTCTCCCGCATTACTGATTTAGAGGATGAAAAGTGTAGTTTGTCAGAATCTTCGCTGGATGGCAGTAGCAACTAAGGTTGCCAAGTGAGGTGACCTGCGCTTGTGCATTCACTTTCCTGAAACAGCGCAAGCTTTGATTCAGTTCACTTCAGTAGCAATAGGTGTTCCAATTTGGAAATATTTTATTATAGATAGATGCTTTTTTGTTATTAAAATATGCTGTTTTTAAATCTATTTAAAGGTGAAAGACCTGTTTTAAAGAGTATTTACTTTACAACTGTTTAATTTTTGAAATATATTTAACATATTTTTATATTGTTCAGTGTTGTAACACTATAGGCCTATGCATATTAATATGTTGAAGAGACTTCAACTTACAGGTTGTTAATGAACCAGGTTGTTAATAAACCATGAATTAGAAAATTAGGTCAACCCTTGTGGACATTAGGTTTCTGATCTATTAAGGTAATTTCAGTATCGTTAGGTACCGAGTATCGAATTAGCACCGTTTAAGTTTCAAGTATCATTTCAGTATTGAGTATCGTAATACTAAACCTGGTATCAGTATCAAAGTCAAAATTTCGGTATCGTGACAACACTAGTGTGACGCCTTTTTTAGTTGCGGCGCAGAAACACTGCAGCTGTGAATGGACACCGGACCATCTAAGTGTTACGACATGCCATCTAAGTGTTACGACATAGTAAAGGCCTTGACGGGAAGCGGCTAGGACATATCCATGGCGACGTAACTAAGTCATCCGACAGCGTCTCTTATCTCAAAATTGGCCATAAGTCATCAATATTTCATACGATCATCATGATATTCAGTAGATATGTTGGGTGAAGGCATATGATCATGAGGACAAAGCCATTTTAAAATCGCTCCGTAGAGGGCGCGATGCTGCCAATGCTTGGACCCCTTCCAACGCCGCTTGCGGCTTTAATTATTATTATTCTTATTATTTTTCTCCGGTAAAAGTGTCTGAGGCTCAGCAACCATAAGTCCTGGAGCGGCCAAATTTGGCAGGTGGGTTCCTATGGGCCCCCACTACTCAGGCACTAAAAAGCACGTACCTTGGCCAGATGGTGGCGCTATTTCAAAGGGTTTTGCGTAAAAGGCCATAACTGCCACACCATCAGTCAGATCAACACAAAACTTCATCGACCTATGCATCTCAACGTGCTCTACAACTTTGCCATTGGCCCCACCTATGTCCGCCATATTGTTTGCCCGCCATTTAGACTTTTTAGTTGGGGCGTGGCAGTTTTCTCCGCTAAAATGTCTGAGGCTCAGCAGCCATAAGTTGTAGACCAACCAAATTTGGTAGGTGGGTTCCTATGGCCCCCCACTACTCAGGCACTAAAAATCACCTATGTCGGCCTGATGGTGGCGCTATAACAAAGGATCATACTTTAAAAGGTCATAACTCCCACATCGTAAGTCTGATCAACACAAAACTTCATCGACTGATGCATCTGACTGTGCTCTACAACTTTCCTATTGGGAGCACCTATGTCCGCCATATGGTTTGCACACCATTTGGCCTTTTTCATTAGGTGGGGTGCGGAAAAAGCTGGAGCTCCAAATCTAAACGTTTACGACATCGAGTAAACTTCTTTACGGCAAGCGACAACCATGGGCGCAAGTAATCGCACCGTAGGGTTTGTTTTATCAGTGAAAAGACGGTCTGACAGTGCCACCTAGCGTGCATGCTAGGATAGGCTACCCAAAGTTTTTCAGTAAAAGCTTTCTGAGAGGATGAATAATTACTTTTCTTTGGCATGGATCCATTTGAAGACAGTATCGGGTGAGTTCGTTAAGTCTTTAAATCTGTCATTATGGTGAGAAAAAGCTAAACTATTTTATTGGTAGGTTTTGAGTTTCTGTGCAAACGCGCGAAAACACGCTGGTATAATAAAACAATGACGGTAATACATATATAGCCCGCTTCGTTCCGTTGCTACCATAACATAACAGACTATCTTGTGCCTACAGCTGCAGTTTCTCGCTGCAATTTCTAACATTGAATATTCACAAAAGACGCAATTTATGCTGTACTCTGCCAATGTCTAGATAAATAATACGCTACGGTAAAGCTTTGAGAGGATGAATCATTACTTTTCTTTGGCATGGATCCATTTGAAGACAGTATCGGGTGAGTTCGTTAAGTCTTTAAATCTGTCATTATGGTGAGAAAAAGCTAAACCATTTCATTGGTAGTTTTTGAGTTTCTGTCAACGCGCGAAAAACACGCTGGTATAATAAAACAATGACGGGTAATACATAATAGTCCGCTTCGTTCCGTTGTACCATAACATAACAGACTATCTTTGTCTACAGCTGCAGTTTCTCGCTGCAATTTCTAGCATTGAATATCACAAAATACGCAATTTATGCTGTAGTCTGCCATGTCTAAAAAATAATACTACGGTCAAAGCTTTGAGAGGATGAATCATTACTTTCTTGACATGGACATTGAGACAATACGGTGAGTTCGTTTACTTTTTAAATCCGTCATTATGCTGAGGGAAATCGTATTCTCAATTTAATCTCTACATTAACTGTAAGGTTAGGGTTGTAACTAGTTAGCTGTTTCGTAGGTGACTTAGTTAATGCCCTCGTCTTAACTGTTGCTTGTACTTTCGCATAGACTGCGTTGTTGCTGTACTTGTTTGTGTTAGCGTTAATCAGTTTAACCAACTGGGTCCAAGTTGAACTATGCGGCTGTTCCCTGCACTTGGAACGGTAGGCTACTGCCCTCTAGGGTTTTCGACACACTTGTTCCTGGTTATGGTTATACACTTTGTTGTACGTCGCTCTGGATAAGAGCGCCAGCCAAATGCCTGTAATGTCATGTAATGTAATATTTCGTAACAACAAGATAAACCCGACATTAGCCCTAAAATATGCCAATACAGCAGTGGCAACGCTGCTCACTGAATAACGACATAAACGAGACAATTTTTCTTTAATTATACCATGTCATTCTACATTCAATATCTGGGACTAAACTTTGAATAATTATACAATCTTACCACTGGTTTCACGCGTAGAGATGTCCCCTTTTCGACTGAGTGGTCATATTTTGTCTTGGACAATCCGTTTGTGATTCCTGTTGCTTACGGCGTTGTCGCGGTTTTTAGTACAATTTGGCTTGAATGACAGTTCATTTATTCAGTAGGTGAGAGTATAAGCTTTCTAACGATGTATAACATGTATGATTTTGCATTTGGAACGGCGTTTTATAGTTCAGCGTAACAGAATGTTTTCTTATCGCATTCACTGTGGCGTAGCATTGAAGACGATGCACTTAACGAAACGCTGTCAACGATTTTCATAATTTCTTGTAGAGTACTATTATTACCGAGGACTTCAGGGCTTAGCTAAGCCATTTCTTTGCTGATAGACCTATCTGACATCGTTTTCTGACGCAAAACAGAAGCGGATAGGATAGGACAATATCTGGGACTAAACATTGAATAAATATACAATCTTACCATTGGTTTTATGTGTAGAGATGTCCCTTTTGCGACTGAGTGGTCATATATTGTCTTGGACAATCCGTTTGTGATTCCTGTTGCTTCTCATCTGCCAATAAATAAATAAAACGGTCGGCTGCTCTGCGCGTAGATCGCGACTTGATAACTTGTCTTTTGTTTCGTTTTTTCTCAATGTCGTATTTATTATTTGAAATGTGTATTTATGTGTTATCATTCTATCTGTCTCTGTGGCGCTCTGAAATGTGCATTCTCTGCTAAACTGAGCAATGGATTGGAATATGTGTCTGGCGTAGTGTTGCACGGTATACCAAAACTTCAGCACTTTCTCGGCACTTAAAAAAAAAAGAAAAGAAAAAAAAAGAAACGGTTCGGTATTAGAATATTCCGACGTTCGGTAGTTTTGAGTCAAATGTAAAAGCCAGGGAAAATTCTCCCGCATTACTGATTGAGAGGATGAAAAGTGTAATTTGTCAGAATCTTCGCTAGAAGGCAGTAGCAACTAAGGTTGCCAAGTGAGGTGACTTGCGCTTGTGCACTCAGCTCCTTGATACAGCGCAAGCTTTGACTCAGTTCACTTCAGTAGCAATAGGTGTTCCAATTTGGAAATATTTTATTATAGATAGATGCTGTATTGTTATTAAAATATGCTGTTTTTAAATCTATTTAAAGGTGAAAGACCTGTTTTAAATATTATTTACTTTACAACTGTTTAATTTTTTAAATATATTTAACATATTTTTCTATTGTTCAGTGTTGTAACACTATAGGCCTATGCATGTTAATATGTTGAAGAGGCTTCAACTTAAAGGTTGTTAATGAACCAGGTTGTTAATAAACCATGAATTCGAAAATGAGGTCAACCCTTGTGGACATTATGTTTCTGATCTATCAAGGTAATTTCAGTATCGTTAGGTACCGAGTATCGAATTAGCATCGTTTAAGTTTCAAGTATCATCATACTAAACCTGGTATCAGTATCAAAGTCAAAA
The DNA here is from genome assembly GCF_018555375.3 of Anguilla rostrata. Classification (NCBI taxonomy): domain Eukaryota; kingdom Metazoa; phylum Chordata; class Actinopteri; order Anguilliformes; family Anguillidae; genus Anguilla; species Anguilla rostrata. Next base: position 31,101,106 of record NC_057938.1, read on the forward strand.
TTTTGGTATCGTGACAACACTAGTGTGACGCCTTTTTTAGTTGCGGCGCAGAAACACTGCAGCTGCGCATACACGCCGGACCATCTAAGTGTTACGACATGCCATCTAAGTGTTACGACATAGTAAAGGCCTTTACGGGAAGCGGCCAGGACATATCCGTGGCGATGTAACTAAGTCATCCGACAGCGTCTCTTAGCACAGAATTAGTCATAAGTCGTCAATATTTTATACGATCATCGTGATATTCAGTAGATATGTTGGGTGAAGGCATATGATCATGAGTACAAAGCCATTTTAAAATCGCTCCATAGGGGGCGTGATGGTGCCAATGCCTGGACCCCTCCCAACGCCGCTTGCGGCTTTAATTGCTTATATAATTGCTTACATAACATTTTCTGTAAGTCAACTTTTTAATCATAACCCATCACTGGTAATTGTGCCTTTCTTTTTCTGGCCAAACTAAAAAGTAGGCTACATGGGTAACAGTTGGCTTTATAAAAGAAGCTTACCAATGGTATTACAATTGCAATGTTTACGTGTGTTATTTTCTTTTTATATAATTACTACGATTACCAGCACCGTGTTTAAAATTATGGTGTACATTTATTTTGCTTCTATGTTGATGATAGGCTTTAAGGTTTATCAAAACATCATTTCACAGACAATTTACTGAAAAAATTGTTGCCAGGTGGTCCACCTTTGCATGTCAGTAGCCTGGGCAGGCTACGTTTGTTGTTTCCTAGCCTACCTGATCGAATGTTACCTTTAACAAAAGTTACAATACAATATTTCATTGCACCAACAACCCTATTTATTATAACATAATGGATAAGACTGAGAAGAGGTAGAGGCTTAAAGGTTCAAATTCGTCCCGTTTCTTCCCTCGAGCTGTTTTTTGTAAATGTAAAACCACTGAACTGTATAAGAACTAGAAGAGAAACATGGTCACGTGGTTCCATTCAACCCTATTAAATTCGATACTTCCGCTTGTGGCAACATCGCAAGATGGCAGCCGTGGCCCAGAAATAGTATTACTGATGAGTCTGCCATGTATTTCCTATGAGTGTTGTAGAAATTCATCAAACTCTCTTCAGCATGAATTAGGAGCCAAAAGCTTTCATTGTGGTAATCAATAGAAGCAGACTAACATTTCACATTTTTCCTTGATCAAAACATTTTCTAGGCTGAACAGAATAGAGAAAGACATGACCAAATATCATGAGTCCGATTGTGCATTGAATTTTGATTGGTTAAGAACTAAATCAGTAAGATTTGTCCCGAGACAACCATAGCTCCCTTGTAGCTTTATGTTTGTCTCACAACCACAAAGATACAGCCACGGAACTGTGGGTAAATTATAGCTCGCTAGCTGCTTGTAAGCTAACAGTTGTGAAATTTGCCAGCTTAGCTAAGTAGCGACTATTGCCCTATTGTGTTATCTTGTGCATAATAATTAAATAATTTCAAATGTTTTGATGTGAGTATTATTTCTAACAACATCTCTTGAGTGTTGTCAGACTTTGTAGAAAAAAAAAATTATCGGTGTGTTAACTGAAAAGTTACAGCTTCTAGCTTGTTAGCTATAGTTTTAGGCTGGTGCCAATCAACCGGTCACTTTGAGAAAATGTCAGGCTCCTTTTTCCTGTACTGGTCAAAATGACTGGTTGACATGGTATGACAACCAGTTTATGATACTGTAAACATGAACAATTTATTATACTGAAACGTGTTTACAGTGTCATAATATGCTGAAGACAGTGTTCAAATTGTCGTTGAACACGGGGGAGCATTGTCGCCCTTGTTAACTGAAGTTGGAAAAGCCGACCCACAGGCAAGTCTGTACAAGGAAATGCATTGATTCCACAAAGGGAACAAAGCGGCTGCACTAATGTTCAATGTTATATCGCCAACTTGAAGTTGGGGGGTGGTTGGTGTGTACGTAGAAGATGTTACTATCTGGGATTTGCCAATTGCCAGCATGCCTGCCTGGGAGTCTCTTTACTTTAGAATGCTCACGTCCTGCATCTCAACTTCCGCAAGACATTGGTCTAGAATGCAGATCTAGAAGATACTACTTTGCATTAATTATCTATTTGTTGGCTATATACAGTGCCTTCAGAAAGTATTCAGACCCCTTCACTTTTTTCAATTTTGTTACGTTACAGCCTTCCTACAGAAAATGGATTAAACTCATTTTTATTCTCATCAATCCACGCACAATAACCCATAATGACAAAGAGAAAACAGGTTTTTAGAAATTTTTGCAAATTTATTAAAAATAAAAAACTGAAAGATCACATTTACATATGTATTCACACCCTTTACGCAGTGCTTTGTTGAGTCACCTTTGGCAGCGATCACAGCCTCTTCTTGGGTATGACGTTACAAGCTTGACACATTTGGGGTATTTGGGGTATTTTTCCCATTCTTCTCTGCAGATCCTCTCAAGCTCTGTCAGATTGGATAGGGAACATTGCTGCACAGCGATTTCCCTCGATCCTGACTAGTCTCCCAGTTCCTGCTGCTGAAAAACATCCCCACAGCATGATACTGCCACCACCATGCTTCACCGTAGGGATGGTATTGGCTAGGTGATAAGCGGTGCCTGGTTTCCTTCAGACATGAGGCTTGGCATTGTGGCCAAAAAGTTCAATCTTGGTTTCATCAGACCAGAGAATCTTGTTTCCCATGGTCTGAGAGTCCTTTAGGTGCCTTTTTGGCAAACTCCAAGCGGGCTGTCATGTGCCTTTTACTGAGGAGTGGCTTCCGTCTGGCCACTCTACCATAAAGGCCTGATTGGTGGAGTGCTGCAGAGATGGTTCTCCTTCTGAAAGGTTCTCCCATCTTCACAGAGGAACTCTGGAGCTCTGTCAGAGTGGCTGTTGGGTTCTTGGTCATCTCCCTGACCAAGGCCCTTCTCCTCCCGATTGCTCAGTTTGGTCAGGCGGCCAGCTCTAGGAAGAGTCCTAGTGATTCCAAACTTTTTCCATTTAGGAATTATGGAGTCCGCTGTGTTCTTTGGGACCTTCAATGCTGCAGAAATGTTTTTGTACCCTTCCCCAGATCTGTACCTCGACTCCATCCTGTCTCGGAAGTCTATAGACAATTCCTTTGACTTCATGGCTTGGTTTTTGCTCTGACATGCACTGAAAACTGTGGGACCTTATATAGACAGGTGTGTGCATTTCCAAATCATGTCCAATCAATTGAATTTATCAAAGGTGGACTCTAATCGAGTTGTAAAAACATCTCAAGTATGATCAATGGAAACAGGATGCACCTGAGCTCAATTTTGAGTGTCATAGCAAAGGTTCTGAATACTTATGTAAATGTGATATTTTAGTTTATTATTTTTAATAAATTTGCAAACATTTCTAAAAACCTGTTTTTGCTTTGTCATTATGGTGTATTGTGTGTAGATTGATGAGAATAAAAATGAATGTAATCAATTTTAGAACTGGCTGAAAAAAGGTTGTAACTTAACAGAATGTGGAAAAAGTGAAGGGGTCTGAATACTTTCCGAAGGCACTGTTGATGTGAATGTGGTTACAATGCTTTAAAACATTATTTCCACCGTGAAGTTAGCAAAGCAGTCCATATCAAACTGTTAAGCCGGATATGTCAATTACGTTTGGAAGTGATATTGTGGATGTTTGCACTGCCATATGATTAATTATCGGCTGGCCAAGATTGATACAGTAGCGTGTTCTCTGATGTTACTCACTACATTTACAGTGCCAGTCAATAGTTTGGACACACCTGCTTAAACCAGTTTTTTCATGATTAATAATGCTTTAAACTGTATAAACCTGTCTATAAACACTTAATGTTTTATTATATGATGTCTGTAGTTATATAAGCAGATAATCATGAATTACATTCAAAAGTGAATTGCATTCAAAAGTTTAATTTTTAAATGAAAATGGAAATCTTGGAAGCTCATTTGGGGGGGGGGGGGTGCACTGTTTTGTTTTTTAAATATCTTGGTACATACTGGTGTTCATGATGACATCTGTCTTAACAGGTGGTCCAGGACCTGTAGAATTTTTCATATTTAAAAAAAAAAAAAAGACCACCTGCCATATTTCAAAATACATGGGATTTATTCCTACATCAGTTTCACCCTTCTACCCTCCATTGGAATTATATGGTACTGCATGTGGTGAAAATGATGAAATAAGCAGGTGTGTCCAAATGTTTGACTGGTACTGTACATCAATATGAATGGAATGAAGGTGTTACAATGTTCTGTCAATTTAAAGCAACAAACAATAGCTGCACGCTTACTATATACTGTACTGGTTGGCTACATCATTTCCGGCAGCAAGTTGTAAAAGCTATATTCCGACTGATGTAATGTTATGTTGATTATAAAAATGTAATTATTCAAAGCCGATTAATGTTAATCAAGTTCAAGTACTGTTTTAAGATGAGTGTTGACACCAGATGTTCATGTATTTTGGATCGTTTTTGGTGTAGAAATTGTTTTTCTTGCTAGGTTAACTTTCGTTCACCATCAAGATTTTAGTTGAATAAGATCTCTAAATCTGACATAGCATGCGGTGCCATATTTTTTACTGCAAAATTAGTGTGATTCCAACCACTTAAAGGGGAATTGCCCTTTATAACACTTCTGGGCTCATTTTACATTACATTACATTACATTTATTTGGCAGACGCTTTTATCCAAAGCGACATACAAAAAGTGCATTTCATGGTCATAGACAACTGCTAAACACAGGTTCAGTAAGGTACAATACTTATTTTGTACAGCTATTTTTAGCCAAGAACACAGTTTAGTTCACACAGTGAACACTATTCAGACCTAACCTCTGCAAAGCCAACTAGGCAGAAGAATAAGCTACAGTGTTAGGACAAATACAAATTACCAAAAAGTGCTGGGATGGGGCAACATGTAACAAGTGTCATGAAAAAAAAGGGGGGCGGGGGATTTAGAGTGAAATATACAGTGTGGTGGTGGTTAGTCTTGGTAGTCTGAAGATGAGTCTTCAAGCCACGGCGGAAGATAGAATCGGCAGGCACATAGAATCGAGTCATGTCCTGCAAGTAGATGGGGGCTGTCCTGTTGGCAGCAGTGTAGGCAAGGGTCAGAGCTTTGAACCGGATCCTGGCAGCGACCAGTAGCCAGTGGAGTGATCGCAGCAGAGGAGTGACGTGGGAGAATTTGGGAAGGTTGTAGATGAGTCGGACAGCGGCATTCTGAATCATCTGTAGTAGCAGCTGTATGGCACAAGCTGGCAGGTTTGCAAGGAGAGAGTTACAGTAATCAAGGCGAGAGGTCACCGTAGCCTGGACAAGCAGCTAACTCACACCTACCCGGAGGTTTGTGTGCATCCCAGACATTTTTTAGGTTGCTTGCTTCAATATTTAGATATTTGTAGATTTTTGATTCCCATGTGAGAAAACCTCCCCCCCATCCAATAGAAGCCCATTCAACATCAGACTCCACGTTAGACTCATTGTAAACACACGTCCCTGCTGCTCATGACTGATATTGTCCTTCTAATGAATTTGTCGCCCTTCATTTTTCGATTAGTTATTTCGTTTTAAATTTCTAACGTTAGAAACAAAGACCTATTTTTTTAGCGGAAGTCCACATAGTAGTACGGTTTCCAGTTTTTTCTTCTGCTTCGATTTCATTTTGCGGCAAAATCGAGAAGAAGCGAAGCAAAACATTCCGTTAAGGCTCATGCAGATATTGGCAGACTATGTCATAAAAGTTCTAGGCATCATTTTGATTGTCACTCTTGCAAACTTCATTCATGTGTCAGAGATGTAACGTTACAGTCTTGTAGTTTAGCTGATGTGCCAAGCCCTATACCTCTGTGTTCAAAACAGGATTTTACGATAACGTTACTCTCAGCGAAGACACATGCATAGACTACCACACATGAACACCAGTCGTCAAAACTAGGATTTCCATTCGCTAATGATAACGTTATGCTATCCACTGACATTACTACGGTATATAGCCAACACACTTACATTTCTGAGAGAGTCCCTTTTGGACCATCTGGTGTGGAATGTCGTTTCCAATTGATCCTTGGCATTCGGAATAAAGTCTCCCAAGACTCCGGGGTTGGTGACAGCCGAGAAATCGGAGTGCCTTGTTGCTAGGGTTGCCGCCCGTCTCGTATAATACAGGATCATCCCAGATTTCAAAGTTAAATGCTACGTCCTGTATTGATTCAATAGGGGACGCAGTTTGTCCCGTATTTTCGTGCACGTCGTTTCATATATAACACTAGGTCTTCAACGTGCTGAGAATAACATTCAAACCAGTTTTACAAGCGGAGTTGAGAAGAGTAATTTTACTGATGGTGACTGTGAGCTCCAGACAGATAGACTCAGCCTCTGTGCGCTGCTGCGTGAGAGTGCACGTTACGTCAGTGTCATCATCACTGCCTCACTGATTGCCTCGGGACGTGAAGTGCCTCGCTGTTTTTAATATTTTCACGATGTCTGCAAGTGCACACCGGGAGGGAAAAAAAAATTTCACACCCCAAATCAGCCTGCAAATTAGCCAGCTCTTCTTCTGTGTATTCCAGCTCAAATCGATAGGGAACAACAATCCCATGATCAAAAACAAAATGTTCTTCGTCCTCATTTTCGGTTTCGCTAGCTAGTAGTAATACAACACTACTTCTACGACCAACCTAGTGTTATTGTCTGCAGGTACACCCACATCAGAAGTTGCACAATGTTCGAAGCATGACAATTTTGTTTTTCTCCATTTTTATTATATTGTTACTACTAGGAGGGCAGAATTGCTTTCCTTAAATGTCTTTGTAATGGGATAAAATTGCTTTTGTTAGTGTGTATGTACCTAATTCCTATGAACCAAATTTCTTTCAATCGTTGACCAATATATTGATGGATCTATCTGATTTTCAACTGGTTATTGGGTCAGACATGAATGCTGTTGTAGATCATATGTGGGATAAATCTAAGGCAGTCAACCATCATTATCCGTCTACAAATGCATTAAGACATTTGCTATCTGATTTTAACCTTATTGATACCTGGCGTGCTCATAATCCAGGCACCAGGGAATTTACCTTTTATTCTAATAGACATAGATCCTTCTCCCGGATTGATTTTATTTTAATATCATTATTTTCCTCTGTTAAAAAAAAAAAGAAATTCGACCCATGAGTCTATCAGATAATCATGCCTATTTCTTTAAATTTCAATTTTCCCAGTTTAAGAAAAAAAAATCCACCAGATGGCGCTTTAACTGTACATTATTGGACAACCAAACATTCTGTGAACAATTTCTTAATGATCAATAAAAATTCAGTTGATGATTTTCAGATAATTTGGGATGCCATTAAAGGTTTTATAAGAAATAATGCAACTGCATTTGCTTCAGGTCTTAATAAATCACAACAGAAGAAAATATCTTAATGAGAAAACCAGTTATCTGTCTTACAGCTCTCTCAACAGAGAAATTATTCTCAACATGTAGCCTCCACACTGGCCAAGGTTAAGACTGAACTAAATAACCTGATCAGGAAAAGAGCTGAATTTGCTATCCAGAGTTCGAGTCAACCATTACTTCCATGGCAATCGACCCAGTCACTTATTGGCTAATAAATTACGTAATAGTGATCATCTGGCGAATATTGCAACTATTATGTCAGAAATTGATGAGTTGCTTACCGATCCAAAATCTATTAACCTCAGATTTACTAATTTTTATAATAAATTATATACCTCAGAGGGTGAACCCTCTTCTGCAGAGGTTGACAAGTTTTTAAAGGGTCTTAAACTTCCTGTTCTGTCAGCGACCAAATCAAGCTCACTGGATGTTCCAATATCTCTGCAGGAACTTAAGGCATCTTTGGAAACTATGAACAAAGGTAGATCACCTGGGTGGGATGGCATTCCTCCTGAGTTTGACAAAAAATTTTGGCAACCCCCATGATTTTTTATGACAATGAAGACAATAATGTGACAGAAATGCCTTTTTGAAATAATGACTACTTCATTTAGCATTTTAAATTCAGAAAATATGATACAACGAAAACAGACCCTGATGATTTTTGTTGCAGTTCCTTTGTAGCGCATATAAGTATATTACAACCAGGGCTTGACATTAACACCCGCCACCAGCCAAATGTGCATATAATTTGGCAGTGGTGTGTATATTTATTCAATATTTAGTCCCAGATATTGACTGTAGAATGACATGGTAGATATGATTTTTTAAATCTTTGTCTCGTTTATTTCATTATTCAGTGAGCAGCGTTTTCACTGCTGTATTGGCATATCTTAGGGCTAATGTCGGGTTTATCTTGTTGCTGTGATGGAATACGATTTTTGAGTGGTGAAAGAATGTTTTTATGAATGCCCAGATAGACAATATTGTCTAGTAGATGGGGGGTGTAGTTGCAGATGAGACTGCAGGGAGAGGGTGCGTGTTAAATGAACGACCAGAGCGACAATGGTGGCGCTGCGAAACTCTGTATTCGGCGTAGTTGTCGTGTATTGTATACTAATGAAACTAGTCTGGACGAAAGCATGTACTTTCTGGGGCAAAAGGGAGGAGCCTCTGCGGAAGCGGCAGCTTTCCCTATTGGTTAATCGAACTGTCTGTCTCAGTGTGCCGGTTCACCCCCCCCCCCCCCCCAAACAGGTACACCAACAGGCCAGAGGTCTGAGTTGAGTTGCATAAAAATATTCCCTAAGATTTGGTGAAGCCATTCCCCCCCTTACTTTTAGGCAGTTGAAGTGTCTTAATTTTTATTCTTGGCTTTTTGCTGTTCCAAATGAATCTAGAGATCATCTTATCCCAGGCTATGAATTTGTTTTGGGGAACATTAATTGGGAGAGATTGGAATAAATATAGTAGCTTAGGTAGGATATTTTTTTTAACCGTTTGTATTCTGGCGCTGAAGTGTAAAGGGAGGGTAGACCACCTTTCAGCATCCTTTTGGATGTTTTCATCAGTTTTGTTATAATTGGTTTCAAACATGTTGGAAAATATTTTGGTTATAGTTACACCAAGATACTTCATTGTTTTAGAATTCCATTTCAGATTATATGCATCTCTGATTTGTTGGGATGGAGAAAAAATAAATGAAACAATTTGTGTTTTTGTTGTATTCAGTTTATACCCTGAGTAGTGTCCATATGTTTGAAGTAGGTTCGGGAAACATACATCTGGTTGTTCGAAAAAATAATAACATCATCTGCAAAAAGTCCAATGATATGTTCTTTCCCCCCTATATTGACACCCTGCAGGTCTTCACTCTGCCTTATTGCTTGCGCTAAGGGTTCAGCATATAAACCAAAGAGAGTAGGAGAAAGACAACAGCCCTGTCTTGAACCTCTCTCCAACTGAATCCTATTAGACAGGTTTCCATTTACCTTAATCCTAGCTGTAGGCTCATGATAGATAGTTTTAATACACCAAATTTAATTTTCATTGAAACCAATCTCTTCATATAAAAATACCCAACTAACACTATCAAACGCTTTTTCTGCATCCAAGCTAACCAGAACCATACTTGTACCCTTTTTTTGAGCATTGTCTACAATATGGAGAGTTCTTCTAATATTGTCCTGTGTTTGGCGCCCTCTAATAAATCCAATTAGATCATCATTGATCAGGTCTGGTACAAAAGTCTCAAATCTTTGGCAAATGATAAAGGTAAATAGATAGAGGTAAATAGCTTGTAATCTACATTTAAAAGTGAAATTGGCCTAAAATTTGTACATTGTTCTTTGTCTTTGCCTTTCTTAGGTAAAATGGAAATGATTGCTTCCTTCCATGATGGGGGAGCCATACCCTCTTTAAGGGTCCAGTTAAAACAGGACAAAAGCAGAGGTGTTAGCTCCTTCTTGAAGGCCTTATACTATTCTGATGGAAACCCATCACTGCCTGGTGATTTACTGGCCTTTAGTCTATTGATTGCAGCTTCCAGTTCAGTTCCTCAACTGTAAATTGTGACGTAATGTTGTCATTCTGTATCTCACCAATAGATGGCAGGTCGAGTGAGTTAAGAAAACGTCTTGTTTTTTCATCAGCTGATGGTGGTTTAGAATAGAGTTTCTTATAGTACCCTTCAAATATTCTTTCTATCTCATCTGGCTCATGTAATAATTGGTTGGTTTTGAGGGTCCCTTATTTTATGAATTCAATTACAGGCGTCTGGCCAGGAGTCTAGTTGCTTTTAGACCTGACCCCAGAAGTCTGCTTTACAAATCTTGCCCTTTTTTCTATATCTCCCCTGAGAATTTCATGTTTCCTTACTTTGTTGTAATACCAACCGATCCTCTGTGTTTTTATGTTTTTTCTCCAGTTCTCTCAATTTTTCTACTTTGTGTTTGTATGTGGCTAGCCGAGTCTTTTTTATTGATGTTGTCAGGGCGATCAGCTTTCCACGAGTAACTTCCTTCATAGCATCCCACAGTATTACAGGGTCCACATCTCCATTATCATTATCTTTTATATACCTTTTTATCTCTTCCCTTATCTGTTTCCACATTTGCCTTATTATTCAGAATTTATTTTTCTACTATTCAGGTGTATTGTCAAGCTGATCGTATTGTGATCTGATACATCTGCCACCCCGATTTTACACCGTGACTTTCACCAGTACTCATTAAAATGTAGTCAATTCTGGAGTAGATAGAATGAGGTACTGAATAGTGCGTATAGTCCCTTGCTAGAGGTTGAAGTTCTCTCCAAACATCAATTGGTCCCATTTCCTGCACTGACGTGTTAATAAACTTGGTCAGATGCATCTTGTTTTTCTTGAAGCTTGTTGTATCAAAATTATGATTCATGACCACATTAAAGTCTCCTCCACATATCAAAATACCCTCAGTCTCTAAGGCAATAATGTCAAACAGATTTTTGAAAAAACATTTGGTACTCTCCGGGGGTGCATATACATTGATCAGTGTCACCACTTTGTTTTCTAGCTTTCCTTTAACTAATAGGCTACATACCTTCCCTCTTTGTCCCTGACTTCTTTATGGCATTCAAATTGGACTGCATTTGCAATAAGAATAGCCACTCCCCTCTTCTGGCTAGGTTTGTAGGAACTATACAATCCATTTCTAAAACCAAAGCGTTTTAATTTCTCATGTTCTTGTTGAGGCAGATGGGTTTCTTGTAAGAATAGTACTTGAGCCTTTTCTTTTTTCAATTTAGCCAGGACCTTGCTCCTTTCAACTGGATTGTTCATCCCGTTTACATTAAATGACACCAATTTTATATTGTTATGTGGCATTTAAATGACCCAATCCTGCGTTGCATTCATAAACCTCCAGACAACTTACAACTGCACAGGCCTGAACATCTGGATAACGTGTGCTAAATGAAGAAAATAAAGAAAGAATAGTTGACTTCCAAGTTAGGGTGATTCCTCGCCACCCTGAATTCCCGTTAGAAGGCAGAGGGGAAAGCCTTCTTCCAGAGGGCCCCTCACTAGTGGTGAAACACGCCATTTCACGCATCCTAGTAGTCCAACGTCATCCGATAGCACTTATTTTGTAATCCAAACAAAGTCTTTAGCATTGATCAAAAAAGATTTAGCCCAATATATACCAGCTTCAAAACAGATTATTAAATAAAAAGAAAAGAGGGAGGTCACTTCCTTACCAATTGTTGCTTATTTGAATTGCAAAGTAAACCCAAAGGTAAGTAAATAAGATGCCCTTCAAAGTCGAAATAACAAAAACCCTGCATCGTCTCATCTTAATCATGTTATATTGATGAAAGGTAAACGAGTAAATGGCGTGCGAGTATTTGGACCATTTATATTGATTTAAGAGTCACGCCACGGGCAAAGTCACACAATGGTCATTTAGCTTAACACCGCTGGTTCTACAAAGGGGCTAACGAAATTTCACATACCGTGACAAAATAAGTTGGAGGGGATCTGCTCAAACTCCTGTAATCTTTTCCTTGCTTGACACGCAGTCTTGTTCCCGTCTTCATTCCTCTCCCCGGCGTGCTGCCAAGTCTTAGCCTGAAGAAGACGCTCCATCTCTGGGTCCGGCTCCGTAGCGCTGCGGCCTGGTGTCTGCACGGAATAGCCTCTCCTCCTCAGCTCCTGTGCTGCGTCTTGTGCTCTATCGTATGTGCGTGTTCCCGGGTCCCAGTGAATACGCATCTTGTCCAGCGGGGTCTGGAAGCGGATACCTTTCTCCTTCAGGGCCTTCTTTATTCCCGTGCACACCTTGTGCTTCTGGACAACCTCCGTTGCCTAGTCATGATCGAATGATAGACATCGCCCTTTAATCATTATCTTCTTTCCCCAAGTCAAGTCAAGTCAAGTTTATTGAGCACATACACATTAGCATGACAGTGAGATTCATTGTTCCTGTTTGTTACTCTCTCATCCTATGCAATAAACAATCAATCAATTGAATGATGATAATAGTAATAATAATAATAATAATAATAATAATAGCAATTAAATCGTAGAATAAAATATAAAAAAGAATATACATATATTACATATACACATACATACATGCACATACACATATGCATATACATATACACACCCAATATACACATATGTATGTAAGCGTGTTCACAATAAATAAGAGTCTCGTAAAGTGTGTGTATGTGCAGTAAAGTGCAGTGTAACTGAGGGGGAGGAAATGGGGGGAGGCGGGGGCGTGAATGGATGGAAACAGGGGGGTCTAAGGGAACAGGGTCTGGTGTTGGTGGAGCTGAGCAGGTGATGGGAGTCTCAGCTCAGCATCTGGATGGCCTGGGGGTAGAAACTGTTCCTAAGGCGGTTAGTCTTAGCTCTGATACTGATATAGCCAGGCTTTCTCTTGGACTGCTTCCTAATGAAGAGGCCATGGCTCGGGTGGCTGGGATCAGCAATGATCTTATTGGCCTTGGATATACATCTCTTGGTGTATATGTCCTCCAAGTTTGGCAGCATGCCACCTGTAAGCCGTTGGGCAGACCACACCACCCTCTGAAGCCGCCACCGATCCTGTTCAGTGCAGTTGCCGTACCAGGTGGTGATGCAGCCAGTCATGATGCTTTCAATAGTGCACCTGTAAGGGTTCCTCAGGACAGGTGAGGACATGCCAAACTTCTTCAACCTTCTTAGATTGTAAAGGCACTACTGGGATTTTTTCACCAGCGTGTCCACATGCCGAGACCACTTCATGTCCTCCGAGATTTGGACTCCAAGGAACCTAAAGCTACTGACCCGTTCCACAGCCGCCCTATTGATGGTTATGGGTACATGCTCAGCCCTCTTCCTAAAGTCCAGGATCAGCTCCTTGGTTTTCTCCACGTTAAGCTCCAGGTTGTTCCCCTGGCACCACGTTGAGAGTGCCATCACCTCGTCCATGTAGTCCCTGGTGTTGTTGTCGGTTATCAGACCAATAACTGTTGTGTCATCGGCGAACTTGATGATAGCATTGGAGCTGTGCCTGGCTGTGCAGTCCCTGGTATAGATGGAATATTGGAGGGGGCTGAGCACACACCCCTGGGGAGCTCCTGTGTTGAGGGTCAGGTAGGATGAGATGTTGTTGCCCATCTTTACTGCCTGAGGTCTTCCCGTTAAGAAGTCTAGGCTCAGCTGCAGAGGGTGGTGTTCACACCCCAGGCCTTTTTCAATACCATTTCTTAGGTATTAAACTCCAGAAAATTTACCACTATGGACCTAGGTGGTACATTCCTTTCCTGTTTACGAGCCAGAGCTCTATGAGTACGCTGGATCTGTAGGTTGGTGTCCGCTAAGGCAAGTTTAGTTTTCAAAAGTTGCTCCACAAATTCAGGATAATAATTGCTGGGCTACAGGCTGCCGCTTTTGTGGACAAAACATTTTTCCTGTCCAATCGCCTAGGCTTGTTTGATCCATGAAAAACACAGCATATGCCCCAAAATAAAAAGAGCGTGCCAAATTGTTACGAGATGTAGGCTACTGAGGTGAACAGAGAAACAAAAGGTAGGAACCAGGATAAACAAGGAAGAGTTATTTAATGAAATATAATAAAATAAGCACGATTACAACGAGTGACAAGAAGCACAAGAGACCACAGCCAGCAAATGTAAGAAACTGAATACGAAAAATTAGACGAGAAATAAGGGTTATGACACATAGCTAAAATGTAGTTCTTGTCTGAAAATTAAGCAGCATAGGTAGGCTTGTTTGATTAAAATAAAAAAATAACACAATATCACAAACATCAAATAATAACCTACATTTGAGGTTGATAATACATTTTTGTTGGGGGGGGCGTATGGGAATTGAACATTCAATAATGGTCTACAAAAGGTTGAGAACCCCTGATTTAGGCCTTTGCAACTTCCAGGTTTGGTTAACATACCACCAAAACTTGCATGTCAGTCAAAATTTAATTTAAGGATGGCTACTGAAGCTATTTCAAAATGGGCTTGGCTTGGATATAAACTCGTCTACAATAAGTTACAAGAAGATAGTTTATTGTGTCAATATTAGAGGTCATTCTGTCAATATATCTTAACAGTGACATTCCGGGGCTGCAAAAGCTTTTTGTCCCGCAGTGGACATTTCCTTCATGATGTCTCATTATTTAAGCCTATTAGGTAGACGCGCAAGGCTGATTGGAAAGCCTGAGACAGCAGTGGAAGCTTACTGCCTGGACTAGCAAAGACAGCCAGTGGATTATGAAAAATCTACATGTAGCATATCGCCTAATAACAGTACATTTGAAAATTGATTGTCTTCATTTACACTCATTTAAAATGTGACCTATAAAAGGTTCGTCTTAGCTAGCATTAAAGATTGCGGTTGGCCATGATGAAGATAGTGGTAATGGTTTCGCTCCTTTAAGTGACTTGCAAGAACCTACAGTGACAGCTGAATAGGCTGGCAGCAGCAGGGTGATTTATAGTAAAAGTAGTCAAAAAAAACATTGTACGCATTTGGGATTGACTGACTGACTCACAATGTTAACTGACGTTTATCCCTGTGCTGTTCTGCTAGTTTGTGAACTAGCTGACTTAGCTAGCTCACAAAGTTGGCTAAATGTATCATAAATTGGCAGTTGTCGCTAGCTAAAATTGGCTGCGGTAGCCATTACACTTTGTAAAATGGGCAAAATTACCATGTTCATGTGACTTGTAATTTTGGCCAAATCAGAGAAAAGCTATCGGTCGTGGAAAAAGCAGTATTTCCCTTCTAGTTTTTTGCAGTTCATTGTGTGAAACTCATCCATACCAGCAGCCTCTGGTTACTGTTTCAGGGAAGGCAGCCTTCCACTTATGCAGTCGCACACAGTTCTAGTCCCTCATAAACAATTTTATTGGCCCCCCATAATTGGATCAGTATGCTTTAGTGTAGTCTAGTAACCTTCAGTTAGCCTTCATGCTGTTTACTGAAGGTCTCACAGCTCTGAAGTATCTATACTAGAAGCAGTGATTGAATGAGTGCTAGTGAATGTGACTGAGAGAAGGACTGTCCTTGTCTTTTTTGTGTCTTAGGTCAGGATGTGGTCTTCCAGTGCCTTGGAGAGAGTCTTTTGCACAACGCGTTTGCAGGCTACAATGCCTGCATCTTTGCTTATGGTCAGACAGGTAAGTGAACGGAGTGACGTGACATTATCCTATTCAATAGAAATTGTATTTTTTATGTGCCTTCATAATTTGTCTGTAAACTTTGATTTCAACCCTGCATCAGTTTGTCGAATGATCAATAGTTTTTTTGTGGTGGTGAGTTGTATATATTACTTGTATTCTGATTTGGCTGTGTCTGCATGGTCCCATCCCCTGATTGGCTCTGCATTGACTGTCTTGGGCCCTTATTGGCCACAGGCTCGGGTAAGTCATTCACCATGATGGGCTCGGTGGACCAGCCAGGACTGATCCCGCGCCTCTGCAGCTCATTATTTGAGCGCACGCTGCAGCACCAGAGGGAAGAGGAGAGTTTCACTGTGGAGGTGTCTTACATGGAAATCTACAACGAGAAGGTCCGTGATCTGCTGGACCCCAAAGGGTGAGGCCACGTGCAGATCATCAGCCTCTGGCTCTCAAACATCTTTAAAATGGAACTCCTCCCAAGGGGAATCTAATCCTAATCTCTAGTCTATTCTGTCCTGCCTCAGAATAATTAGTGTGATCTGTGTATCTTGTGTCAAAACCACGTTATGTCGGTATCTCCAAAAGACTATTTTAAGTGATACTGTCATTGGGATGCAACTTCTTAAGTGAATGGAGGTATCTTGCAGAATGAAGTGTAATGGTGGCAAAGCTGAGGTTGTCCCTTTATTTCTGATGGTGCAGTCATAATATATAAGACAAAACTATAGGTTTTGAGTGTCATTTTTCTAATTTTCAGATTGTGGTTTAATTTTTTCTGGATATTGCAGCAGTATCCCCATTCTCAAATGGTGCCAAATGCCAAACATACAGCCTGTTATACAGGTGCAAGAAAAAATTTGAACCCTTTTAAATTATCTGCACTCATGGATAAATGACTTCCAAAACTTAGTCTGATCTTCATCTAAATTGTAGTAGATACACAATGTGATTTACCAAAAGGCAAAACTTTACTTTTTCTATATTGAATATATTGTTCAAAAATTAACAGCATAGAATGGAAGTATGTGAACCTCTAGGATACTGACTTCATGAAAGGTGGTTACTGAAGTCATGTTTTCCAATCAATGAGATGATAATGTGTGGGTTGTAAGTGCCCTGCATAGAAAGAAAAAAAAAGTTTGGTTACCAACAAAGTCTGCCCCTCAAAAGAGATCTGTTTAAGTGCAATATGCCATTGTTCTAATACGTTTCAGAGGACGCCAGGAGAAGGGTTGTTAAGGCTCATAAGAATGGAAAAGACTTAAAAATCATGGGCCTCCATCAGTCTCTACTCCAACAGATTGCGTACAAATGGAGAAAATTCAGCAACATTGCTCCTCGCTATAGGAGTGGTTGTCCAGCAAAGATCACAGAAAGAGTATATACTTTTTTCCAGCTTATGCTGTTTGTTTGAAAACTGTGTCCAATTAAGTCATGTTAAAGTACAATTATTAGTGTTTGTTATTTATCACACTGTGTTTATCTATTGTCATGACTTGGATAAATATCAGACCATATTTTAGTCGTCATTTGTGCAGGAATGCTGATCATTTAAGAGTTTGTGAACTTCTTGCAGCTGTACCTCATAAATGAAAACAAGTAGCATAAGGCTACACCCAACGTCTCAATACTTGAGAGTAGTATACTTTCATTTTTCAGTATGCTTGCAATGCAAATGGAGGCTCAGACTGAGAGGAGATATGCAATGAGATCAAAATATTTTTTGGCCATCATACCAAGTTTTTCATGACAGACCTGGACCCAACAGGTCAGAGCCCGGTAATACATTCAACTCCCCACAATTTAATCCATAGGAATAGATGTAAATGGATAGACTGATAAGGGTTGCGATTGCAGTCAGTTTCTTGTAATGTTGCTGATGTTTAATACATAACAAAATAGCCCCATAAACTGTAGTCTGAAGATAGTTATGGATTTACCTTTCCAGTCTCTTTAATTAGATTATAACAAAAACCAATTTAAACAGAATGAACACGCTATAATCACGGGAATTTAATCAAACGGAATTTATATATTACAACAGAGGCAACTAAACAATAAACAAACAAAAAAACAACAACAAAATAATGATATGACAAGTATTTGATCAGGAAAACATAAACCCAGGTTATATATCATTACTGAACTGGCAATGTGAAATAATAACTGATTGTCCATTGAATAACAGTTAAAGTTGAAGTCCGAGTTTAGTTTAGTTGTCCGGTATCCACGGAAACACAAATCCAGAAGACGTGCCAAAAATAAGTCCCAAAACCAAAATTAATGCATAAGTGCAAAACTCTTCTTTCCTCTCCAAAAACAGATAATTAAGCAATGCATTGCATTCATAGAAGCAAAAAAAAAAAACCCCAAAAAGCTTCGGCTCACCCTCCTGATGCGGTAGAAGAGAATTCTTTTAAAACGTAGGTTCAGCAGGTTACTCGTTTTCGTGTCCTGGAGCTGTGTTGAATAATTGTATATTGAAAAAAATACAATCCAAACAAAAACGCCAACAAATCTCAGGATTCTTGATTATTTTCTGCTGACTCCCCTTTACTGCATTCTCCGTTGCTACCTCTTGCCCCCAATCAATTAAAAAAAACCTATCACCTGGCCCGTCACCACCTGTTTGCTGCTTGAGCGCAACTCTTGAAGGGCCGGCATACAAATTTGCGATACTTCGCAAAGGACTCATTATCAATACATACATTGAGTATATCAGTAGGATAAAATGCACTAATAACATAATATGGTGCGTACATATTTTAATGCACCAAACATAATTAAATTACCTTTTTGTGTTACACGTTTACATTATGTGACCCTCACAAGATCATTAGCCTCAAGTAGGTTGCCTGAACCCATTCTGGGTTTTAAGACTATTTACAACAGGGGAGTTGTTTTGCTTGGGTGACATCTTTGTTTGAGATGGGGCTTTGTATTTTTCTTTGTGTGCTAAAGTAAGAGTTGACAAATTAGAAATGAGAAATTATAAAGGTACAGCATTACTTATTTTTGTTTTGGTTTAATATTTACAAACGATTATAGAGCTGTGCGTGCAGTCACAAATTTCTTAGAGGATTTCAAGAATGTGTTTTTAGTGGCGTAGCTGATTGGGTTTTTACAGTGTGCTATTTGCACTTCTACAACTTGTATGTCCATTTATGGAAAACCAAAGATGGACACTGCTGATTCAGTTTAGACAAGCTCCATGTCACATCCCCATGGGAGTACACACGTACAGTATTGCATACAAGCTCTTCAATTATTCATCATACAGCTTGGTTTTGCATTGTACTTAAATGGGCACTCAGTGATGTTATAAATAAACTATTTGATTTGACCAGGGGTGCACAACAAAAGCTATACCATCATTAGAATTTTTTTTTTTAATTGACATTTTCAATCACAGAATCACAAAAATTGTACAATGCGGCTGTAGACTGGACATGCATCCTTGTTGAAAAGCCTTCATTGTGTTCCAGGATATGAGTGAACATAGAGTGGTGTCTTTTTTCCCCTCAATTTGAAGACAGAGCAGTTGGCTGGTACACAGCCAGCATAACTGCCAGCCATCCAGGAATGGAGTTGTGCACCCCTGAGGTAGACTAAACTCCTAACTCTTGACCCAGATGTGATAATTTCATAAGTTAAACTGTGGACCCCCTGCTTTACCCCAAGGAGTCGGCAGGCCCTGAGAGTGAGAGAACACAAGGTCCTGGGGCCCTATGTGGATGGCCTTTCCCGCCTTGCCGTTGCCAGTTACAAGGTAGGGTACTGTACTGATGGATGTCATGGCTTAAAATTCAGTGTAGCACCTCATGTAGGGACATTAATGCTAGGGCCAGGTGCAAGTAAAAATGTCGATCATGTTGTTTGTGGCGAGTCATTAACCACTTTGCGCAAACACCCTTAGTGATCGGCTGGCTTGCCTAGATTGTTCAACTCCAACATTCATTGCTCCTGCAACCAAAGTATGAGTTGAAAGCAGAAACACTTTGTTTTAGTTTCATTAGTAGACGATACACGACAACTATGCTGAATACACTACGCCACCATTGTCCCTCTGGTCGTTAATTTAACAAGCACCCCCTCCCTGCAGTCTCATCTGCAACTACACCACTCACCCATGACATAATGGACGATATTATCTATCTGGGCATTCATAAAAATATTCTTTCACCACTCAAAAATCGTATTCCGTCATAGCAACAAGATAAACCCAACAATAGCCCTAAGATATGCCAATACAGAAGTGAAAACGCTGCTCACTGAATAACGAAATAAACAAGACAGTGTTTTCAAAAATTATACCATGCCATTCTACAGTCAATGGCTGGGACGAAATATTGAATAAATATACAACCTTACCATTGGTTTTGCGCGTATAGATGTCCCTTTTGAGACCAGGTGTTCATATATTGCCTTGGACAATCCGTTTGTGAAATATACATGCATTCGTGATGCCTGGGTACCTTCCAAAATAGCTGTGCGTAATACCGCATGTGTTGTTTACGGCATTGTCGCCCTTTTTAGTACAGTCTGGCTTGACTGACAATTTATTTATTCAGTAGGTAACAGTATAAACTTTCTAATGATGTATAACTTGTCTAATTTTGCTTTTGGAATTGCGTTTTATAGGTCAGCGTAACCGAAAATTTTCTTATATGCCAGTGTCTACATAAATAAAACGGTAGGCTGCTCTGCGCGTAGGTCACGACTTGATATCTCGTCTTTTGTTTTGTTTTTTCTCAATGTCGTATTCATTATTTGAAATGTGTATTTATGTGTTATTATTCTATCTGTCTTTGAGGCGCTCTGAAATGTGCATTCTCTGCTAAGCTGAGCAATGGATTGGAATATGTGCCTGACGTACTGTTGCACTGTATACCGAAACTTCAGCACTTCTTCGGTACTTAAAAAAAATTTAATAAAAAGAAACGGTTCGCTATTAGAATTCTCCGACGTTCGGTAGTTTTGTGTCTAATGTAAACGCCAGGGAACTGTCTCCCGCATTACTGATTGAGAGGATGAAAAGTGTAATTTGTCAGAATCTTCTCTAGATGGCAGTAGCAACTAAGGTTGGCAAGTGAGGTGACCTGCGCTTGTGCATTCTTCGTGGTTGATACAGTGCAAGCTTAGACTCAGTTGACTTCAGTAGCAATAGGTGTTCTAATTTGTAAATATTTTATTATAGGAAGATGCTGTATTGTTATTGAAATATGCTGTTTTTAGATTTATTTAAAAGTGAAAGACCTGTTTAAAGATAATTTACTTTGCAATTGTTTAATTTTTGAAATATATTTCATATAGTTTTCTATGGTTTAGTGTTGTAACACTATAGGCCTATGCTTATTGTGCTGAACAGGCTTCAACTTAAAGGTTGTTAATAAACCAGGTTTTTAGTAAACCGTGAAAATGAGGTCCACCCTTAATTTAGGTAATTTTAGTATCGTTAGGTACCGAGTATTGAATCAGTATTGTTTCAGTATCAATTATCATGATACTAAACCTGGCGTCGGTATCAAAGTCAAAATTTTGGTATCGTGACAACACTAGTGTGACGCCTTTTTTAGTTGCGGCATGGAAGCGCTGCAGCTGTACACACACACACCAGGCCATCTAAGTGTTACGACATGCCATCTATGTGTTACAACATAGTAAAGACCTTTACGGGAAGCGGCCAGGACACATCCATGGCGACGCAACTAAGTCATCCGCCACCGTCTCTTAGCACAAAATTGGCCATAAGTCATCAATATTTTACTACGTCAGACACATATTCCAATCCATTGCTTATCATGATATTCAGTAGATATGTTGGGTGAAGGTATATGATCATGAGGACAAAGCCATTTAAAAATCGCTCCATAGGGGGCGCGATACTGCCAATGCTTGGACCCCTCCCAATGCCGCTTGCGGCTTTAATTTATTTTGTTTCACTCACCGATGGGTAGGTGAAGTCTGTGCCCAAAGCACTGCAGACGAGTCCAGCTGTTAAGCTCCATGGCCCTCACCATGTTCGCCCCACTGTCTGTGGCCACCGTCTCTTAGCACAAAATTGGCCATAAGTCATCAATATTTTACTACGTCAGACACATATTCCAATCCATTGCTTATCATGATATTCAGTAGATATGTTGGGTGAAGGTATATGATCATGAGGACAAAGCCATTTAAAAATCGCTCCATAGGGGGCGCGATACTGCCAATGCTTGGACCCCTCCCAATGCCGCTTGCGGCTTTAATTTATTTTGTTTCACTCACCGATGGGTAGGTGAAGTCTGTGCCCAAAGCACTGCAGACGAGTCCAGCTGTTAAGCTCCAAGGCCCTCACCATGTTCGCCCCACTGTCTGTGGTCATGCAGGCCATGTTCTCCTCTTTCAGTCCCCAACATGCCAGTGCTTCCCTCAGGCCTTGTGCTATGAGATCCCCTGTGTGGTCTTGTGGGAAGTATGTTGTTTCAAGACAAGCGCTGCACAGCTTCCAGTCGTGAATGAAATGAATGTTCAAACTCAATTAAGGTTCTGAAGTGCGGCTAGACCATAAATCACTTGTAGAAAAAAAACTGGACTTTTTAAATTTTGTGTTCAATCTTGTTGCGGCATTCATTTTCCACAGTTTTTATTGGAATCATGTCTTTGGCCAGGTAAAATGTCACTGCGTCAGTTACCTCTTTTCAACGATTACTGGACTTTTCATACGGAGTACCTTTCTCAAACGCCTTCATCAGGGTTGTTTGTTTTGGCTTTGTACCGCTACCGCTAGCCTCTAGCTGCGTGGCTGTGCCTGAGGCACTCATGTGAGATCCCCTGATTGTTCGGCTTTCTGTGTGCTCTTTGGGCTGCTTTCTTTTGAGGTGATTAAAAAGGTTTGTCGTGTTGCCATCCGACGTGCGGACATTTTCTTTGCAAACTTTGCAAATAACTGTGTTTTGCGCCGTGTCGGTTTTGGAAAACCCACCGACATCAAATTTTTTTTATAGACCAACTCCTCTGTGGTGTCCGCCATGCCGCTATGTTGTCAAATACAAAAGGGGGAGGAAAATAAATCCAAGGCGCTACGTAATGTTTGCTATTATTGGTTTATTGGTTTGTCTGTTAGGGGAGGCTCAACAGGGACTAGCGAATAGTGTGATTTTAGGTTTGGCTGAGAAAACAACGTTGGATGCTGTGTATGAGCGTTGTCAGTGCAACTGATAGAATGTGCAATTTCACTGTAGCCAGATACTCCCGATCTCTCTGGAAAGGCAGATCGTGGAGACATTTTAATCGTTCACGATCTAATATCGTCATATCGCCCACCCATAATTTTACCACATGTTCTATTGAAAGTGTTATATATTAGAGCTGCTTTTTATTTTGATGTTTTGATATGCACTACAAAAAATCTTTATTTTTTATAGTATTTTTCACTGATTGAAAAGAAAGCTGTTATTTATTTACAAAAACTGTTTAAATAAAAGAGAGTTAATTCACCTGATTGTTTGTATTTATTTTATTGACAAGGGGGACTTAGGATAGTACAGGGTAATTGGACATCGCAAAATTGGGAGAAAAAGGGGATACGTTTTTTTTTTAAATCAGAAATTGAGATGCATCGAGATGCATTGATAATCGTTTTGTAATCGAATCGTAGCTCTCTGAATCGTAATCAAATCGTGAGGTGACTGAAGATTCCCACCCCTAATGCTTGATCGAAAACTTCTTGACCACACGTTTATAAAATCTAAGGGTGGATATGTATAACTACTATAGATTTATGAAGCAAAAACTAAGCAGTGTACCCAGCATCTCCAAATCTATCCAAAATGTCTAAATTATGCATTGCTGTAAATCACAACATATTCATGTATTTCACTACAAATAAACTGTTTTGACTCTAGAAACTCACTGTTGCATCATTTTCAAGTGGGAATTACAAGCTTTCCATCAGTACAGTGGTCTAAAATATCTAGGGGTCCAGAAACATATCTCTCCAAAAATGAATAAAATGCTTTTTGTCCATTGTAAAGCATATACAGTTGAAGTCAAAAGTTTACATACGCCTTAACCAAATCCATTTAAATTTTTCACAATTCCTGACATTTAATCCTAGTAAACACTCCCTGTCTTTGGTCAGTTAGGATCACAACTTCATTTTAAGAATGTGAAATGTCAGACTAATAGTAGAGAGAATGATTTATTTCAGTTTTATTTCTTTCATCACATTCCCAGTGGGTCAGAAATTTACATACACTCTGTTAGTATTTGGTAGCATTGCCTTTAAGTTGTTTAACTTGGGTCAAACGTTCCGGGTAGCCTTCCACAAGCTTCTCACAATACGTTTCTGGCATTTTGGCCAATTCCTCCTGACAGAACTGGCGTAACTGAGTCAGGTTTGTGGGCCTCCTTGCTCGCACACTCTTTTTCAGTTCTGCCCACAAGTTTTCGATTGGACTGAGGTCAGGACTTTGTGGTGGCCACTCCTATACCTTGACTTTGTTGTCCTTAAGCAATTTTGCCACAACTTTGGAAGTATGCTTTGGGTCATTGTCCATTTGGAAGAGCCATTTGCGACCAAGCTTTAACTTCCTGGCTGATGTCTTGAGATGTTGCTTCAATATATCCACATAATTTTCCTTCCTCATGATGCCATCTATTGTATGAAGTGCACCAGTCCCTCCTGCTGCAAAGCACCCCCACAGCATGATGCTGCCACCCCCGTGCTTCACAGTTGGAATGGTGTTCTTCGGCTTGTAAGCCTCACCCTTTTTCCTCCAAACATAACATAATGTTCATTATGGCCAAACAGTTCAATTTTTGGTTCATCAGACCAGAGGACATTTCTCCAAAAAGTATGATCTTTGTCCCCATGTGCAGTTGCAAACTGTAGCCTGGCTTTTTTATGGCGGTTTTGGAGTAGTGGCTTCTTCCTTGCTGAGCAGCCTTTCAGGTCATGTCGATATAGGACTCGTTTTACAGTGGATATTTATACTTTTGTACCTGTTCCCTCCAGCATCTTCACAAGGTCCTTTGCTGTTGTTCTGGGATTGATTTGCACTTTTTGCACCAAAGCATGTTCATCTCTAGGAGACAGAACGCCTTCCTGAGCGGTATGAAGGCTGCATGGTCCCATGGTGTTTATGCTTGTGTACTATTGTTTGCACAGATGAACCTTCAGGCGTTTGGAAATTGCTCCCAAGGATGAACCAGACTTGTGGAGGTCCGCAATTTTCTTTCTGAGGTCTTGGCTGATTTCTTTTGATTTTCCCATGATGTCAAGCAAGCAGGCACTGAGTTTGAAGGTAGGCCTTAAAATACATCCACAGATACACCTCCAGTTGACTCAAATAATGTCAATTAGCCTATCAGAAGTTTCTAAAGCCATGACATAGTTTTCTGGAATTTTCCAAGCTGTTTAAAGGCACAGTCAACTTAGTGTATGTAAACGTCTGACCCACTGGAATTGTGATATAGTGAATTAAAAGTGAAATAATCTGTCTGTAAACAATTGTTGGAAAAATAACTTGTAAAAAAAAAAAGGTTACGGTAAACTATAAAACGCTATTCCAAAAGCAAAAGTAGACATGTTATACATCATTAGAATGCTTATACTCTCACCTACTGAATAAATGAATTGTCACTCAAGCCAGACTGTACTAAAAAGGGCGATAACGCCCTAAACAACATCACAAATGTGCTTATATTTCACCAACGGATTGTCCAAGGCAATAAATGACCACTCAGTCTCAAAAGGGACATATCTACGCGTAAACCAATGGTAAGGTTGTATATTTATTCAATATTTAGTCCCACATTTTGACTGTAGAATGACAGGGTATAATTTTTGAAAACTTTGTCTTGTTTATTTCATTATTCAGCAAGCAGCGTTTTCACTGCTGTATTGGCATATCTTACGGCTATTGTCGGGTTTATCTTGTTGCTATGATGTAATACGATTTTTGAGTGGTGAAAGAATATTTCTATGATTACCCAGATAGACAATATTGTCCATTATGTCATTGGTGGGGGTGTAGTTGCAGATGAGACTGCAGGGAGGGGGTGTTTGTTAAATGAACGACCAGAGCGACAATGGTGGCGCTGCGAAACTCTGTATTCGGCATAGTTGTCTTGTATCGTCTACTAATAAAACTAAAACAAAACGTTTCTGTTTTTAACTTGTACTTTGATTGCAGTAGCACTGAATGTCTGAGTTGAGCAATCTCGGCACGCCAGCGTGCCGACCACTAGGGGCTTTGTGCTAAGAGCTTAACCACTTGGATCATCCAGAAGATGATCCAAGTGATCAATGATGCCCAAAATCTCATCCACAATTATGGGCTTTATGGGCATTAATATGGAGTTGGCCCACCCTTTGCTGCTATAACAACCTCCACCCTTCTCGGAAGGCTTTATAGTAGATGTTGGAGCATTGCCACAGAAATTTGTTTCCATTCAGCCAGAAGAGCATTAATGGGGTAAGGCACTGATGGGCCATTAGGCCTGGCTCGTGGTTGGCTTTCCAGTTGATGTCAAAGTTTTCGGATGGGGTTGCGGTCACGACTCTGTACGGGCGAGTCAAGTTTTTCCACACCATTCTCGACAAAATCATTTCTATATGGACCTTGTTGTGTGCCTGG
The DNA here is from genome assembly GCF_018555375.3 of Anguilla rostrata. Lineage (NCBI taxonomy): Eukaryota > Metazoa > Chordata > Actinopteri > Anguilliformes > Anguillidae > Anguilla > Anguilla rostrata. The sequence goes on from NC_057938.1 coordinate 31,127,299, forward strand.
GGGCATTGTCATGCTGAAACAGGCAAGGGCCTTCCCCAAACTACTGGGGAAGCACAAAATAATTTAGAATGTGATTGTATGCTGTAACATTAATTCAGTTCTATTCTATTCTATTTGTATTGTGCTTTTGACAGAGAACTGTCACAAAGACACTTTACAGAGTAGCAAGGCAAGAGACAGAGCAAAAAGAGCAAACTGCAAACACCAGGTTTGAACCCCCAAATATCAAGTACATAAGCTAAAAGATGAAGTTGTACATAAGATAGAGAGGGGGGTTTTATGCCCTATTTGTGTGTGTCAATGAGGGGGGCTAACAGAGAACGGATGCAGTCTGTGTATTGTTGTTCATAACGCAGAATTATGGACAACTGAGCTTCGGAGTTCTTAGTACTCTCATCTATTTGCCATGCAAAAAAGGAACATTGGCTACTTCACTCTTTATATCCACCTGCGCCAGAAGCAATGGCTTCGATCAGATCTTTTTGAATTGTCCCATTGCTCTAAAAATGCATCCTATTTTCCTCCACTACCACCTTCTGTCCTCTGTGCCCTAGAAACTGATCTTTGTGTCCTCCCTCTCTCCAATGTCCCAAAATTGGAGGAGGTAAGTGAAGCGGCTTCAAACTGCTCATCACCTCCTCCCGGCGAAGGATATATTGAAGTATGCTATCTCGGAAGTCTTTTCACATCTTAACCCCTTAGCGCACATGCCAAGTCTTGCCAATCCTTGCCCATTTAGGGGGTACTCTATTTAAAGCTTTATAACTCCAGATGTGAACACCACAGAGACAAGGGAGGAGTGTGTTTCTGGACCACGACTATGCACCGGAGGTATTGATAAAACGGAAGGAATACACAGAGGCAAAAAAAGTACTGAAAGAGAATAAAATACACTTCCAGACGCCATTCCCAGCGAAACTTTGGGTGTTTTACGAGGGAGAATCGTGCATCTACAACACAGCTGAGGAGGCAACTAAGGACACGGCGGTGAGAGGATTTCAAGTGACGGTCGTCAAACCAGCGGAGAATTGGCTGGAGAGGATTAAACGCCTAACCTGCCAAACGAGCCAAGCAAAGAAAGGACAAGGTCCAATGGAGGCAAGATCAGGATACAAACAGAAACTGCAAGCCTTCAGTAGAACCCAGGATATGGTATAGTTGAGATGGGACACAGGAGTTTAAGGTGAAGATCTGACTGTTTTTAGGTTAATTCTATTCAAGAAGAATTAAGGTGAGGTACAGACTGCTCTCTTTATGTTTAGATTTGAGTATTTCACACAAGTTTTAAGTTGACAGTGTTATATCCTCAATGCAAATAAAAAAATAAAAAAAAGTTGGGGTTACTTCTATGGAGCTGTTGGGGACATATGAACCAAGCTAACATTAGCAGTGAGGGCCCCCTGCCCCCAGGGGTCAGAGGTTACCCCTCAGAGCCGACTAGTCAGCAGGACTCAGATAAGGTCGAAAAGCAGATCTCACTTAAGGAGGTTCTTTTGTTGTTTTATTGGAGAGTGTTTACTCCAATCTTTTGTTATAGTTTGTTAACTGTTCATTACTGTTTCTGTAACATAAGGGGTATCTACGGAAAGAAGGGCAGGAGAAAGATATGAGATAGAGGGTATGAAAAAAAATGGCAATAAAAAAATTTGATTAAGGTAGCCACTTACAATGTAAATGGGGTGCTCAATCCAATTAAAAGGTGTAAGATACTAAATAAGATGAAGAAGGACAGCGTAGGGGTAGTATTTTTACCTAACAGAGAAGGAACGTGAAAAGCTTAAGAGAAATGGTTTTAACCCAATATTTTCCTCATCATATAAATCAGGACATAGGAGAGGGGTGGCTATAACATCAGGGAGGATTTCATTCGAGAAATTATCTGAAATTGGAGACAAAGAGGGAAGATACATTTTGGTTAAGGGGAGACTAGAGGGAGAGATGGTCACCCTTTTTAATATCTATGCCCCCCCACATTTTACAGACAGATGTTTGATCTGACATCAGAGGTGGAAGGCATTATGATAAGTGGAGGAGATCTAAATCTAAGACTAAAAGCACAGCTAGACTCCTCGGCGGGAGGAATACAGAAAACTATAATTAGCAAACAATTCACAGGATTGATGGACGGACTTAAACACCACAAGCAATGACTACACATACTTCTCACCACCACACTCAATATATTCAAGGATAGATTATTTTCTGATGTACAATAATGGCAGATACAGGGTAGAGAAATGTGATATAGGAGTAACGGATCTATCGGACCGTAGTCCAGTATATGTAACTTTGTCTGACAGATGAGAAAAAAGCAACTCTCTGGACACTGAATTTGAATGTACTGAAAGGATGGAGGAGGAGGAAATGATAAAGGAAATCCAGACATATATAGAGGAAAATGACAACGATGAGGTGTCCCCACCTGTGTTGTGGGATACGTGTAAAGCCGTGTTGAGAGGAAAAATAATTGCCAAATCAGCATATAAAAAAAAAACAGAAGAAACTCAATACCCTACAATCAGATTTAAAAAGGTTAGAAAGAGAACATATAGACAAATTGGATGAGAAGATGAATCATGAACTTAAAAAGAAAAAAAAGAAATAAATGATATCCATGCACAGGAGATTCAAAAACAATTAATGTTCATGAAACAAAGGTATAATGAAGCTGGAAGTAAATCTGCAAAACTGCTGGCTTATATGTTGAAAAAGCAGCAAGCAAACAATAGTATTTACAAAATAAGGGATTCCCATACTAAATCAACAATATATAAGACAGAGGATATCCATAATTGCTTTGAAACATATTACAAAAGATTATATGCCCAACCAATGGTTAATAACAAAGTCCAGATGGATTTACTTCTGGAGTCTTTAAATTTACAAAGAGTAACAGAGGAACAGAACATGGCCCTGACCGCAGAAATTACAGCAGAGGAAATAAACACAGCAATTTCAAAACTAAAGGCTAACAAGTCCCCGGGCACGGATGGGTACACCTCAGAATGGTACAAATCACTCAGGGAATCATTGATCCCTTTGCTACGGAATGCATTTAACTGGGTGCTGAAGGAGGGAGAAATTCCATATTCATGGAGGGAGGCCATCATCTCTGTAATTCCAAAGGAAGGAAAGGATAAGTTGTAATGTTCTAGCTATAGACCTGTAAGTGTCCTTAATCAAGATTATAGATTGTTTACTGCTATTCTAGCCAGACGTATAGAAAACATTCTGCCAGAAATAATTCATTTAGATCAGACAGGTTTTATAAGACAGAGACGGGCACAAGACAACATCAGACGCACACTGCATGTAATGCAACATATAATTGAAAAACGGGTAGAAGCAATAGTGTTGGGATTGGATGCAGAAAAGGCTTTTGACTCTGTTAGATGGGACTTTTTATATAGGGTGTTGGAGGTTTAATTTCCATGAGACTTTTATCAAGACCATTCAAGCTTTATATAATAAACCAACGGCTAGGATCAAGATTAATGGGAGTCTCTCAAATTCTATCACACTAGAATGTGGATATTGACAGGGTTGTTCAGCGGGTCCTCTTCTCTTCACCATTTTTTTGGAGCCTCTGAGACAATGGATAAAACAAAATTAAAATATAAAAGGTATAGACATGGAGCGGGGAGTACAGAAGATAGCGGTATTCGCAGACAATGTCCTGATATACCTATCAAGACCTACTACATCCTTCCCTGCACTTATGTCAACTCTTACAGATTATGGTCAACTATCTGGCTATAAATTAAATGTACAAAAAACACAGGTTTTTACTTTTAATTATAGGCCAGCCGCCAGACCAAACCATTGGAGAAAGATATGGAATTGATGGGAATTGAAATCAATGAAGTATCTAGGAGTAAATCTACCACAAGACTTATGTCAACTAAAATCCATCAATTATGATCTGTTACTCTCTGGCATAAAATCTGATATTGGAAGATGGAGTTTAATTCCCTTTATGAGCATTACCTCAAGAGTTGAGGTGATTAAAATGAATATACTTCCAAGGTTACTGTATCTGTTTCAGACTCTGCCAGTGGAGGTAACAGACAAAGATTTCATGGAATGGGATAAAATGATTTCGAGATATATTTGGCAAGGAAAGAGACCGAGGACCAGATATAGAACTTTGCAGTTACCCAAAATTAAGGGAGGGTTAGCTCTCCCTTGTTTGAAGAGCTATTATCAAGCCGCACAAATAAAAATACTGTTGAATCTGGGCAATCCCTCCTACTCAGCAAGATGGAAAGAAATTGAAGATAGTACAACAGATGGCGTTCCTATACAGGCTATAATAGGTGATAGAAAGCACCTTAGAGAGGAGATAGAACAGATAAGAGGTTTAAAACTTAGGAAAGGGGACCTACAATATACTGGGAGCTCCTAAAGAAGAAGGAAATCAAAAGCCTTCAAGAATTAAAGGATCAATATGGCTTAACCAATCAGGACTTTTATAGATACTTGCAACTGAGACATTATTTAGAGCAAACAATAAGAAGGGTGAATCCAGATGGGTTGGAGTTAGGAATTATTAAAATGTTTACCTCGGCATATGAATCAGATTCGGGTAGGAAGTTAATTTCGAAATTATATACGGGAGTGGAAAACCTAAACGGAAATGATACATTATATGTAGAAGAGAAGTGGGTGAAAGAGGCAAATATTGTGTTATCAGTGGACGAATGGGAAGAGATTAATGAGCAACAGTGGAAAACAACTTGCTCCTTATCTTGGAGAGAATATGGATGGAAAAATATTACAAGATATTTTATAACACCAGCCCAGAAAAAATATCAAGATACAAGGTGTTGGAGATTATGCGGAGCGAATAAAGCTGATCACTTTCATGTTTTTTGGGGTTGCCCCTTAATTAGCCTTTACTGGCAGGAGCTAAAGAAACGTATGGACAAAATATTGAGGGTAGAATTTCCACTTACATTTGAGGTATTATACTTGGGGAAAATAAACATAGGACTTAGAAGCTTTGGAGACAAATATATGTTTAGGATAATGTTAATTGCAAGTAAAAAAGCTATTACCAAAAAATGGCTAAAGACAGAGATACCTAAGGTTGAGGATTGGGTTGATGTAATACACAATATATATGAGGGAGAAGTTGACTTTCTCTTCCAGATTGGAACTGGATAAATTTAATAGAATCTGGGAAAATTGGATTGAATATATATTGCCAATTAGGTCAGACTTTATATGATAGAGTGCGCAAATCGTAGAACCCCTTGGTTCATCACTACAGATTTTGAAATGTTCTTTACTTGCTACACTGGTAACATATTTAGAATCTCTACTCTGACAGAAGTAAAAATGTACTGTACGAGGTGTGGTATAGGTTAGATGAAGGTAAACGGGCAGGCCCGGCCCGTGGCATAGGTGGTATACACTAATTTAATAAATAGCTAGATTTAACGTCAGTTACTCCCACCTTAAATTCATTAGGGAAAGTTGCAAAGACTATTCAGGTGTTTGGGGAATTACCAACAACATAATTTTGAGAAATACACTTTTTCTTTCAAGTGTGCTGTACGAACCAAAACTGTGGTTGGTAGTTCTATTTGCATCGTTGTTAAGCAAAAACCTTGGTTGTTAATTCTATGAAACCAACGATTCTATCAAGAAAAAATAGTTCCTTCTTGTTTTATACCATACAATTAGCACCAATTTTGGTCATTTTTGTCATTACATTATTTAAGAAAACTACATAAAACCATAACTCAGTCAAATTAATCTCCCTAGCTCTGTCTTGCTTTTTAAAATGTTGCGGTCTCGCAGTGTAGACATTGCGTTTTTCCGAGACACTCTGAAACCAGGTTTGAATGCCTGTTAGCTTTATGATAGGTTCACCGTCACTTATCACCTAGCCAATATTAAAATTCTGGGTTTTAGGTCAGAATGGTCTCACAGCATGCTTGTTATCCCGGCTAGCTAGCTAATTATTTAATTGTATTCAAAACAGCGGTTACTACAAACTGAATCGTTCACAAAGATATGGATGAAAATGCGTCCCGTAGCCATGAGTTGAATACGGAACGCATTTTCTACTGTCCAAATAAAGGATGATTCCGTATTTTGCGGGATGGTTGGCATCCCTAAATGAAGCCAGTTACTAGAACCGTGATTCAACGTTGCCATCTATCGTGAAATTGGACATTGAAAAGGGGAGGGGACGTAACAACAATTCAAAATTGAAGAAGAATATTGCTGTTTTAACTGCTTTAGATGGTGGATTTTGTAGCGCATTGATTTTAGAACTGTTAAAAAGCCAAGGTGTCCCTTTACTGAGAAATAATGCCCACCCTTGGACCAATCAGAATCGAGTATTCAGCCAAGCCATTGTCTAAGTCTACTTAGCCAACGTTAGCCCTGCTTGTAATAGTCAATTAAATTCTTTTCCTTTTCCATACCATTTTGTAATTAATAGTTGTAATCCTTTGCATTTTCATTATTGATTAGTCATATGTATATGTGGAATTGGCTGCGATGCAAGCGGCACCAGCTAAAATCTTGCCTAGGGCACCAAATTGGTCAGGGCCAGCTCTGTACATGGGTAAAAAAAGAGAGAGAACCGAGAATATTATTCACTGTGCTTTTTTCATTTTCTTTTTCTTTACTTAATTTAAATGACTGATTGAAAGTTTATGGATGGATATATAAATGTAAGGGTAAAAATGGAGGGATGTATGGATATACAGATATGTCTATGCGTTGAGGTACAGTGCGCTCCAGAATTATTGACACCCTTGATAAATATGCACAAGAAATGCTTTAAAAATGTTAAACTAAAAAATAGCTAGTTATTGACATAAGGTTCATTTTCCAACATGTGTAAACTAGTGTGCTTGATTAATGATTCATTGGAATCAACCAAAGTCTTAAATATTTTAAATTAAAAAAAATATTTCCCAAAAAAAACAGGTTCCAGAATTATTGGCACCCCTGATTTAATACTTTGTGAAAACACCCCTGGCAAAGATGACAGCCATGAGTCTTTTCCTATAATTTGTGATAAGGTTAGAGAACACATTTGGAGGGATTTTTGACCATGTAGAACTTTTCAGAATCATTGATATCTTTGAGTTTGCACCTTCAGTTCAGTCTACAGGGTTTTGATGGAATTTAAGTCTGGAGACTGAGATGGCCATTGGAAGACATGGATGTTGATTTCACTTAGGCATTTCTGTTTAGTTTTTGATTTATGCTACTGGACAATCTACCTATGACCAGGTCCTAGCTTCTTAGCAGAGACAACCAAATTTTCTGCCAGAATTTCCTGGTACTTTGTAAAATAGTGCCCCGGGACCACTGCCAGCAAAACATCTCCAAAATATCAATGACCCACCTCCATATTTGACAGTAGGTATGAGGTGCTTCTCCTGTGTACATTCCTCTTTTGCCGCCAAACATGTCGACGGTGTGTATGGCCAAAACGTTCCAATTGTGGTCTCATCTGACAATAGCACTCTCTTCCAGTCATAATTCCAATGAGGTTTGCCAAGCTCCAGATTCTTGCTTTTGTTTATTGTGCTCAGTATGGGCTGTCTTCATGCCACCCTTCCAAAGAGTTAGTTGTTATGGAGGTGCCATTTTATGTTTTTTTCTTTTACTTGTTGACCGCAAGAAACAATCTCTGCAATTTTTAAACAGTGATATTTGGGTTATTAATGGCCTCCATCACCATCTTCCTCACCGTCCGTGGGGACAGCATGCACTTGCTTCCTCTTTCTGGCAAATTTGCAACCATTCCATTTGTTTTACACCTTTTTATTATTGCACTTACAATGTTATTGTATGTTTAACCTCTTGTCTTTTTTTTTGTACCCATTACCAGACTTGTGACAGTAAATTACCATCAGTCTCCTCTGAATTGACAGTTATTTGGCTTTTCCCATGCTGATGGATGACAAAGGGATTTTGTATGCATGTTGCCTCATTTTAAACGAGACAAAGTTTTTAAAAAATGATACCATGTCATTCTACAGTCAATATCTGGGACTAAATATTGAATAAATATACAACCTTACCATTGGTTTTACGCGTAGAGATGTCCCTTTTGAGGCTGAGTTTGCATATATTGTCTTGGATAATCCGTTTGTGAAATATACACACATTTGTGATGCCTGGGTACCTTCCAAAATAGATGTGCGTAACACCACACCTGTTGTTTATGGCATTGTCGCCCTTTTTAGTACAGTTTGGCTTGATTGACAATTAATTTATTCAGTAGGTGAGAGTATAAACTTTCTAACGATGTATAACATGTCTGATTTTGCTTTTGGCGAAAGCGTTTTATCAGGCAGCGTAACCGAAAATTTTCTTATCATCGCTGCACCTAACGAAACGTTGTCAATGATATTTCGGAATTTATTGGAAAATACTATTATTATTGAGAACTTATGGGCATAGCTAAGCCATATGTTTGCTGATAGACCATCTGACATCGTTTTCTGGAGCAAAACAGAAGCGATAGGATTGTATCATTGATTTACTGTCTCTGTCTCTACTGAACACAGATAAAATTTATCATTGCCATGTAGTATTACTGCTCAAAATATGTTATATACGTTATTTTTGAAATTGAGTGTCTTTACATGTTAGTGGTATTATATCATGTGGATATTTCACACTACACTGTACATAATTATTATGCAAGTCCATATTCTAATGAAATAGCATCTCCAAGAGCATTTTTGTCAACTGAAAACCATACTAACCTCATTATTCACTCAGCGTAAACATTTTCAGGTGACATAATTGCTTTATTGAGAGAGGGTGTGGCTTAAAGTGAGGAATGCCTTTCAGTTCAGATGTGCATAATTATTAGGCAGCTTTTTGCTGCTGGGAAAATGGGGCGAAAAAGAGACCTAACAGATGATGAAATGGCAAAAATAGTTAACTGGCTTTCAGAGGGATACAAAACAATTGAAATTGCAAAGATGTTGAGTCGTGATCACTGCACAACCAGGAACCCTTTGGCCTCACGTGCCATCATCTTCAAGAACTGCAACCTTCCTGGACTCTGCAGAAGCACAAGGTGCAAAGTGCTTTGCATGATTGGCAAGGTCAGAAAGGCAGAAAACCAGCCTCCCTTAAATAATAAACACAAGCAAAAGCGTCAAGAATGGGGAAAACATTACATGAAGACAGATTTTTCAAAGTGTTGTGGACGGATGAGATGAGTGACACTGGATGGACCTGATGGGTGGGCCCATGGCTGGATTGCTGACCGACATCGCACACCAGTTCGACTGAAACGCCAGCAAGGTGGGGGAGGGATAATGATATGGGCTGGTATTATCGACAGTGAATTGGTTGGACCATTTCGAGTGGAAGATGGATTGAAAATGAACTCTAAAAACACCAGTTTCTGGAGGCCACCTTCCTCAAGCAGTGGTACCAGAAGAAGCCAGCATCATTCAAAAGGTCCATGATACTGATGCAAGACAATGCTCCATCCCATGCATCCCAGTACACCAGTGATTGGCTAGCCAGCAAAGAGTTCAAAGATGGTAAAATGATGACTTGGCCCCCTTGCTGACCTGGTTTGAACCCAATTGAAAACCTGTGGGCCCAACTAAAGAGGGAGATTTACAGCCAAGGAAAGCAGTACAGATCCCTGAACAGCCTGTGGGCATCTCTCTTGGCTGCTTCAGCTAAAATTGGGCGAGATCTCATTAAAAAACTGGCAGAATCTGTGGATATGAGACTAATACAAGTGTTAGAAAAGAAAGGTGGCTATATTGGCAAATAAACATATTTCCAAGAGTAAAAATGATTTTGTTTGCTGTTAAACTACTGAATTTGTTGCTTTATTTCATAATTATTATTTTTAATCATGTAAAAATACTTTTTTGTTGTTTGTTTATGAAATAAATTGAAAAAAACATAATGTATTTCCCAGTTGCATAATATGTGACAGGTGCTGGTGTTTTGGTCCTCAAGTAGGGCAAGGTCATTTTTCAGTTTTTTACAGATTATGAAAGTGCAGATTATAAACTTTTAAATGATGTGTCATACATTGAATCTGAAAATAGTTGAAGAAGCTATGTTTATTTGAATGTTGGTACTCCTAAAATCAAGTAGCAGAGAAAATCCCCTTGAAAGATCTTGAACTTTTCACACTTCTCACAGGGAGATAATGGGTGGGAACAATAGCTAGTTAACTCCACCCCAACCACTAGAGTACCTGTCAATCCTTGCCCATTTAGGGGTTACCCTATTTAAAGCTTTATAACTCCAGATGTGAACACCACAGAAACTAGAAAAATGTCTTAAATGAAGCAAGACATTTGTACCATTTATAATACTAGCTTAGTTTACTTTATATTCATAATTCTGTAAGAAATAAAGTGCCACAAATGCAATGGTCAAGGCAAAAAGTCTAAAATGAATTTGCTCCTTTTTTAGTTTGCAATGAAATACTGGGAGATTGCAGGATAAAGTATACATGTCCTGGATCAAAAACTTCTTGACCACAAGTTCATAAAATCTAAGGGTGGTTATGTAGAACTACTAAAGATCTATGAAGCAAAAACTAAGCAGTGTACCCAGCATCTCCAAATCTACCCAAAATGTCTAAATTATTAACACTGGTCTAAAATAGCTAAGGGTCCAGAAACAAATCCAAAATCTCTCCAAAAAGGAATATAATGCTTTTTGTCCATTGTAAAGCATATGAGGCCCTTATGAAAGTTTAAGATGAAACATAGATATAATTTAAACATAATGCAAAAATATAGTCACACAATGCTGCACAGTACCTAAATGTGTAATAATGAACTCTTGTATGTATTTCTATACTCTGTACACTCCTATGTTTTCTTGTATGGGAATGGGACGATATGAAAACAATTTTCAGCCGTCCACCAGGTTTTGGCAATGTTTCAACACTCTCCTCATCACTGTTGTATGCGTCACAAAAACTATTACGCCGAGCACCCACCCACCGCACGCGTAGCGTAAGCGGCGCGTAAGCAGCACGGCGAAGCAGCACGGCGCGGCGCGTAGCGTGTCTCCACTGGTTCCGTTTGTGTCGCGCAAAGGCTTGCTTAACACTCTGGGGTTTAAGGGTAAAATGAGGCACACTGGTGATTGTGCGATGCTCTGACATTTGTGTAAATTTAATCAACTTTATATACAGTGATTCCAAAGTGTTTCCTATCTTTGTGTTCAGCACAAACTCAGCTACAACAATATGGCAGCAGTAGGTAGGTCATAATAATGTGTGGATTGTAAACTGCTCTAAAAACACACAAACTGTAAACAGTAGTTTTGAACATGCACAGGAATGTTGTAATAAAACACACTAAACAATTGTGAATAAGATTTTTGGTCACGGAAATGTGTTATTCAAGGTCTTGGGTATCAAAAGATGACAAAATATTTTAGCAAATCCAATAAGAAATATAAAATAAATTGCTAAAAGTTAGTGTTGTGACTACTATTTTTCAACTCCAGGTGCGAATGGGAGGGCAAATGGCCTTTCTGTAATGAATATGCATTGGGTAGGAATACCTGCCAGCTAAGTAGGCTATTCACACCTGGCCGCATGCCTCCCCACCACTAAGACAAAGACTCAGTGAGCCATTTAGAAGACAGAAACAAAGACAACTTTTGATTTTAGAACATTTATTGAAGTAAACTGCTTGGAAGATGAGATGAGACTGGTGTACTCTTGCAACGTCTGCCTGGCCTCTTAGCTAGTGGTGAACTAGGCCGTGTTTCCTGATCAACATCTCTGCAAATATAATAAAAACAAAATTGTTAGGAAATGTGAAATCAAATCAAACTTTATTTATATAGCACATTTCCTTCAACAGGTGAAAATTAAATCTGCTTTACAAAAAAGGGACAAACCACTAACTAATGAAAACAAAATTTATGAAATGTGACATCATATACAAACAAAGAACCAAACAAACACAACCAGACGCAGAGAGGTAGCCTATAATTTTGAGAAGCAATGGTTAGAATCATTCATAGTGTGGGAACTTACAAACGGGCATTAGTGAATATTTCTACAAACACACAGATAATGTAATACAGCACATTTACAAATAATGCAAGCTATCAACGAAAAATCATTAGCTTAACTAAATAAACACTAATATTCCAACTAAACTACACGCAACTCATCAATAACAATCTCAATCTGAACTAGGCTAGGTCTGTTTAGCGAAGTGGTTATTTTATTGCTATTTCCCGAACTTACTTAGAGAATGCTAATACCGATTGTGCAAGGACATCAGTTTTAGAATCCTAGCCACGCCACTACACGCCAGGCATGAGCTATTTATTACGAATATGATCGAAAAACATACAGTCTATAGCCTATAATTTTGAGATGCAATAGTTAGAATCGTTCGTAGTGTGGGAATTTACAAACGCGCACATTGCTGAATATTCCTACAAACACACAGATACGTTGCAATACAGCACACATATTTACCAATATGATCATAAGAAATATACTTACGCATGAAGTTGATCCTCAAATGGATCAGTTCGCTGTTCGAAATGACACCGCTCTTCATCAGTGTCGGCTTCCGGGCGGACCATTTTCCAAAATTAAACGAAATATTCACCTCAAAAGAAGTGAATTAGGCGACACTCTGTGACATTCTATCCCGCTTTGACTTGGCATTTCTCACATGGATCTCGCATCGCCCCTCCTTTAGTCTCCTTCTATGGAGAGTAATTAAAATGTTGTTAACATGTGAATGCGATTTGGGCGGACTTCCTGCTGAGCAAAATCCACATAGTAATGAGCAAAGTTTAGCGAAGCATACATGATCTAATTCATCAAATTTGGAACATTTAAAACAATTTATATTATTTGCCAATGGGCGCATTGGAAAGTCGCGATTCTAAGGTTTCTGTCAATGTTTTTGTTGCGTCTGTATGATAACAGCACGTGAAGTTAATCATCCAAATAGAAACGAAAGTTAATTTCATCTTGTCAAGCTCCGCCGGCGGAGCTCTCGACCCCAAAGGGTTAAAGCTCTATATTCATAGTAGCTCTCGCAGTCTGCAGTGGGATTACATCGTGTATTTCACGTTTGTTCACGACAGTTGATTATGGGTTAAGTGAATACTTTGGTGAGAGACCTTTTTCAGTTTGTTAATTTGGTAATATTTCGTTAACTCGTGTAAATACGTGAGAAAGTAAACGCTTTCAAGAATTACAATAAGCTTAAATCGCAACGTAGCCTGCATAATAATAAATCTCAAACTGTATTCATTTATTTGCTTGGTTAACAAGCGTGCCAATTTCATGAAGAATATGTAATGATCATAATAATAATAAATAATCCGTAATCAACCATTGGGAATTCCCGTGTTGTCTTGTCATTCATGTGAAAACATTTATAGGATCAGATTTAGTAAAATCAGCTAACCATGAAAAATATAGCGTAACAGTTTAATCTTGAAGGGATATGAACACCACAACGCCATGAACACCGGAAGCTTTGAAGTACAAGTGCAATAAAGGCTTGCTTACAACTTCATTTATAAAATAGGTGCATTTTCATCGGCAAGACCACTAAATAATCTTATTTTTTTTAAAGCTCTGTGGATTATCTGATTTTTATTAACAAGTCCTTTTTGAAAGCACGGCGAACGAAGACATCGGAGAAGTCAAATAGGCTGAGCAATGGTTGGTTAAAAACTACCTTCCAACACTCGAGCTAACGAACCGCTGCTCGGTGCATTCACTTCTACGTCATTCAATAGGCTACGTCTTTCTGTGGTGTATTTTCAAATTTACCCCACCCCCTCCGCAAAATAAGATAGCGAAACTAAGTTTGCCTTTTCCCCAGGTTCCAGTTTTTTTTTTTTTTTTTTTTTTTTTCTGCAAGGACAATACAAAAACGAAAAGGCTTGTATTTTTTTAGCTGCTTATAAAATATCTGGGAGGTAACTAGGGACACACCCCCAGTAATATAAGGATGAAATATAAATCAGAGCATGTATACCTAGCATTTTAGAGCATATTTCTGTGTATAAACAGGCCATCGCGACGCACGACAAGCCGGAAAAAATAGAACAGAAGCGAAAAACTACGCTTCGGTTCGCTTGTGTCGCGCGAGCTTCGCAGCCGGTAAGCGACGCGTTCGCATCTGGTGGAGACGACATCGCCTGCTGCCGTTGTAATAACAGTACTTCAACTACGCTTCAGTTATGCGCGTAGTGCGCTCGCGGTCGATACGCGTGCGGTGGGTGCCCGGCTTTACACTACTAACTAACGCTTACATTACAGTGTGAAATATCCACATTACATAATACCACTAACCTATTTAAAGACACTCAATTTCTAAAATAACGTATATAACCAAAATATTTTGAGCAGTAATACTTACATAGCAATGATGAAATCTTATCTATGTTCAGTAGATGGAGACAGAGACAGTAAATCAATGACGATCAAAGTTATATCCGCTTCTGTTTTGCTCCAGAAAACGATGTCAGATAGGTCTATCAGCAAACATATGGCTTAGCTATGCCCAGAAGTCCTCAATAATAATGGTATTTTCCAAGGAATTACGAAAAATCGTTGACAACGTTTCGTTAGGTGCAACGTCTTTTAATGCTACCATATATAGAGCGAATGCCATGGTAAGAAAATGTTACGCTAACCTATAAAACGCTAGTACAGTGTAGAGAAATACATACAAGAGTTCATTATTACACATTTAGGTACTGTACAGCATTGTGTGACAATATTTTTGAATTATTTTTAAATCTGATATCAATGTTTCATCTTAAACCTTCATAAGGGGCTCATTTATATGCTTTACAATGGACAAAAAGCATTATGTTCCTTTTGCAATGCATAGTTTAGACATTTTGGATAGATTTGGAGAAGCTGGGTTACATTACATTACATTACATTATAGGCATTTAGCAGACGCTCTTATCCAGAGCGACGTACAACAAGTGCATAGGTTTCAAGATGTAGAGGCGCAAAAGAAACACTAGAGTGAAGTAAGGATCGTAGTGCCAGAAGTGACCACATCGATCAGGACTCCAACCCTGTAGAGTAAGCTTGTTCAGCAGCAAGAATCCTACCAAGTACAAAGTACAAACTAGCACTGGAATCACACCTAATCATACAAAAACAATCCTACCAGATACACTAACATAATCAAATTATCCTAGCTAGGTACAATGAGCTGAACTATAGGCTAGGGAGGGGTGGGGAGAGGTGCAGCCTGAAGAGATGAGTCTTCAGTCTGCGTTTGAAAGTGGTGAGATTCTCTGCTGTTCTGACCATCACGGGGAGGTCATTCCACCAGCGAGGGGCCAGGACAGACAGCAGACGGGAGCGGGAAGTGCAGACGCGAAGAGGGGGAGGTGCCAAGCGTCCAGAGGTGGCAGAACGGAGAGGTCTGGCTGGTGTGTAGGGTCTGATGATCCTCTGAATGTACCCTGGTGCTGACCCCTTAGCTGCCTGGTATGCAAGCACCAAGGACTTAAATTTGATGCGAGCCATAACAGGCAGCCAGTGGAGGTCAGTGAGCAGGGGGGTGACATGGGAATGTCTGGGGAGGTTGTAGACCAGACGCGCTGCAGCATTCTGGATGAGCTGCAGGGGTCTGATGGCGGATGCTGGCAGACCAGCCAGTAGCGAGTTGCAGTAGTCCAAGCGGGACAGGACCATCGCTTGAACCAGGAGCTGGGTTGCGTAGGTGGTGAGGAAGGGGCGGATTCTCCGGATGTTGTACAGGAAGAACCTGCACGTTCGACTCACCGCCGTGATGTTCTGGGAGAGGGACAGTCTGTTGTCCATCACCACTCCAAGGTTTTTTGCGGTGGGTGATGATGACACCACAGTGTCCCCCAGGGAAATAGAAAAGTCAAGAAGGTTAGAGGATGGAGCAGGGATGAAGATCATCTCCGTCTTGCCTGGGTTCAGCTTAAGATGGTGGTTATCCATCCAGCTCTGGATGTCCCTCAGGCAGGCAGAGATGCGAGCAGAGACCTGAGTGTCAGAGGGCGGGAAGGAGAGAAAGAGTTGGGTGTCATCGGCATAACAATGATAGGAAAACCCATGGGCAGAGATTACAGGACCAAGAGATTGGGTGTACAGGGAGAATAGGAGGGGACCAAGGACAGAGCCCTGGGGAACTCCTGTGGCAAGGGGGCGAGGTGCTGATACTGCACCAGCCCAGGCGACTTGGAAGGAGCGACCGGAGAGGTAGGACTCAATCCAGTCAAGTGCTGTGCCACAGATCCCCATAGCTGCCAGGGAGGAAAGGAGGATGGGATGGTTGACGGTGTCAGAGGCGGCAGAAAGGTCTAGGAGGATCAGGACAGATGAATGGGAGGCTGCTTGTGCGGCGTGAAGCGACTCATTGACCGAGAGGAGTGCGGTCTCTGTCGAGTGGCCAGGTCTGAAGCCAGACTGGTAGGGGTCTAGGAGGTTGTTCAGGGAGAGAAAAGAGGAGAGTTGATTAGAAGCAGCTCGTTCAATTGTTTTGGATAGGAAAGGGAGAAGGGAGACAGGACGGTAGTTCTGGATGACAGAGGGGTCCAGAGTGGGCTTTTTCAGCAGTGGGGTGACGTGGGCCAGCTTGAAAGAGGAGGGGAAACGTCCAGAAGACAAGGAGGAGTTCACGAGGGAGGTGACATATGGGAGGATGTCAGGTGTGATGGTCTGGAGGAGAGAGGAAGGGATGGGGTCAAGAGCACAGGTGGTAGGGCGGTGGGAGAGTAGGAGCTGGGAAACATCAGAGTCAGTGAGGGGAGAGAAAGTGGAGAAACAAGGGGAGGGAACAGAGCTGGGGGAGTGGGGAAGGGTGGTGGTGGACGTGAAGGAGCTGCGGATGTCTGCAATTTTCTCATCGAAGAAAACTGCAAAGTCATCTGCAGCGAGGGAGGACTGAGGTGGGGAAGGAGTGCTGAGGAGAGAGGAGAAAATGGAGAACAGCTGATGAGGGTTAGAGGCAGATTTATGGATTTTTGTTTGATAATAATTAATTTTGGCAGAGGTTACAGCGGTAGAAAATGTAGCTAGTAGAGACTGGTAGGCAGACAGGTCGGATTGAGCCATGGATTTCCTCCACTTCCTCTCCGCTGCACGTAGGCTGGCCCGGTTGGTTCGGAGGGGGTCAGACATCCACGGACTGGGAGGGGACGAGCGTGCCTGCCTGGAGACTAGAGGACAGAGAGAGTCAAGTGCTGAGGAGAGCGAGGAAGACAGAGTGGAGGATGCAGAGTCAGTGGGAAGGTTGGAGAAGGATTCAAGAGTGGGGAGTGAAGCAGTGACACTGGAAGCGAGAGAGGAGGGAGAGAGGGAGCGGAGATTCCGGCGGACCATGACAGTAGGAGTGGATGGAGGGGAGGGAGGGAGGGGAGTAAGAGGGAGGGAGAAGGAAATGAAGTGGTGGTCAGACTGGTGCAGAGGGGTCACTGTGGGATTGGAAGAGGAGCAATTCCTCAGGATAACCAGGTCTAGGAGATTGCCAGCTTTGTGTGTTGGTGGGGAGTGCATTAGGGAGAGATCGAATGAGTGAAGTAGAGGCAGGAAGGCTGCGGAGTGGGAGGCATCAAGGTGGATGTTGAAGTCTCCCAGGAGGATCAGTGGGGTGCCATCCTCTGGGAAGGAGCTCAGCAGGGTGTCGAGCTCATCAAGGAAGTTTCCCAGGGGCCCTGGAGGGCGATAGATAACTACAATATACAAGTTAACAGGATAGGTGATTGAGACAGAGTGGTATTCAAAGGTAGAGATGGAGAGGTGAGAGAGGGGGAGAACAGAGAATTTCCAGGAGGGAGAGATCAGCAAACCTGTGCCCCCACCACGGCCAGATGGGCGGGGGTGTGAGAGAAGGAGAAGGAGGAGGAGAGGGCTGCAGGGGTTGTAGTGTTGCCTGGTGTGATCCAGGTCTCAGTGAGGGCAAGGAAATGTAAAGAGAGGAGGGACGCGTAGGCTGAAATGAAGTCAGCCTTCCGCGTAGCAGACTGGCAGTTCCATAGCCCTCCTGCGACCGTGAAGTTGTCACAGGGGGTCAATGAGGGATAGCGAAGGTTGGAGGGGTTCCGTCGCCGCGGGGGGCCTCGCCTGCAGAAGCGAGTTCTGAAGGGGAGAGAACAGGTTGGGATGGGATGGGCACATAGCATAGCAGTGAGGACAGGGAGTAGAGAGAGGAAGGGTGATGGTAGAAGGATAGGGATACAATGACACAAACTGGGAGGGAGCGACGCTAGCGTCGCTCCAAGCCAGACTACAAGCCCTAATTAGCAAATGAAAAGCAGCTGGTGACCAAGCAATTGCCCCACAAACCAGCAGCTAACTAGCTCCACACAATGCCTGCTTGATGCAGTCAGTTAAGAGCAAATGAGGCTAATAAGGTACTACACTTTAAACTACACTTCACAAACAAACACCAAAACTAATGCTGGGCAACTACAAAACAGGTAGAAGTCTAATCTAGCTACACTAATGGCAAAAAACAGATACTTAGCCCGCTCTAGGAGAACTTCTGCGGGTTCTGCACAGCTGAATCCTGATTGCACTTTCACTGCTTAGTTTTTGCTTCATACATCTATAGTAGTTCTACATATCCACCCTTAGATTTTATGGACTTGTAGTCAAGAAGTTTTTGATCCAGCATATGTATAGTTTAACCTGCTGTATATATGCAATCTCTCAGTATTTCATTTCAAACTAAAAAATGTGCAAATTCGTTTTTGATTTTTTGTCTAGATAATTGCATTTGTGGCACTTTATTTCTTCCAAAATTATGAATATAAACTAATCTGCATCAGTATTGTAAATTGTACAAATGTCTTGCTTCATTTAAGCCATTTTTCAAGTCTCTGTGATGTTCACATCTGGAGTTATAAAGCTTTAAATAGGGTACCCCCTAAATGGGCAAGGATTGGCAAGATTTGGCTTGTGCGCTAAGGGGTTAAGTTATGTACTGTTGACTACTCAGCAATTAAATATTTAGCATCTTTCATTTATATTTTGTGTAACTGTAAAGTTTTTGTCAGCATTTAAAAAAACATCTATAATGATGAGCCTTGTGTTCTACAAACAAAGGGGGGATGGTTAGATAGTGTTAACTAGCCAAGCATAAAAATTAAGGTATGATTTTACCCAAAAATCCAACATACCTGACACAAAATAACAACCGCAAATCCACGTTTCGGTGCCTGGATTCCAGTTGTTTCTGCGAATTGCAGCGATCCATTTGCTTCTCTTTTCTTTAGTTTTCGGCAGTCTGTAAAAAGATAGCTCTGATTTCTTGTTGAGTGTCCATGGACCACTGGTTCTTTGGTAAGTTGTAAGGATCACTGTCGAGTCCAACTGCCTTTAATTTAAGCAGATAATTGTTTGTTTTACTCCTGGTTTCGCGGTTTCCTCTACTAAAGACAGCCATGTCGCAGCGTGTTTTGCCACTCAGTTCGACTGAGGTGGCATATTCCGGTGGGAAAGTGTATAAAGCATACCCTCTATAGTTTTACCTTGTATATATGCAATCTCTCAGTATTTCAATCTTATCTAAAAAAGTGCAAATTCATTTTAGATTTTTTGTCTAGACAACTGCATTTATGACACTTTATTTCTTTGAAAATTATGAATATAAACTAATCTGGGTTAGTATTGTAAATTGTACAAATGTCTTGCTTCATTTAAGCCATTTTTCAAGTCTCTGTGGTGTTCACGTCTGGAGTTATAATGCTTTAAATAGGGTACCCCCTAAATGGGCAAGGATTGGCAAGATTTGGCTTGTGCGCTAAAGGGTTAACCTGGTCTTGTTTTCTTTCTTTTTGGCTGGATCGCAACAGTGGGGCCAGCCCTACAAATGTGAATGTCTGTGACTGAGTGACTGACTGAGTGATGAAGTTACACCATTGGTCGGCCGGATCACGTGTGTCATGGCAACCAAATAAACAGCCCGAGTACAGCATTTTCTCCTCAGGCAGAGTGACAAACAGGGCAGAGGATAGGATTACGTTACCGGCGAACAAGAAAAAAGGTAGATTTAACTAGCTAACGTTAAGTTAGATAGATTTTACAGTTTAAATAAATATTCGCAATGTATTCTCTATTGATGTTCATGGCCAACTAATTATTATGAATATGAATAATATATCGTGAAATAATGTTCCAGCTAACGTTAGCTAGTTAACGTAAACATATTTGCAACTATATATGAAATAGGCGAAATATCACTAACAACCTGTACCTATTTATGTAGGAAAAAATGTCCTTGTTATCCTCCAGTGGTTATTTTTTCAGTACTTTTCCACTTACCAATTTTTTTCAGTGCCAGCAAATAAGTCAGAGGTGGCCCAGCGCTAGCTTTTGGTTGCTAAGGGGACCTGTATCGACCACCCCATATAAATGAATGGAACTTGCCATCAGTTTGTTAGCATACTGTATAAGTATCCTGTCTTGCATATTTGAGGTTAATATGAGAAAGGGTGGTCGCTATCGGCACGTCCAGGAATCCATACATATTCACAGTTGTAACCCAAGTCGCAGGACGCAAAATAGCCATTAGGAAAGCAGTTTGAAATTATGAAGTAACGTCTGCGCCATTGGGTTTAATGGGTCACAGTGAGATAATTCCAAGCGTGTTGCTTGTCTTAAAGTTGATATAGTAAATAAGGCTGTATTAATATAACTAAATATGTATGTATGAAGTTGGTTTTTCACATTTACACAGTTTATTATGTGTATTTTTACAGGACTTACATTTTAATAGGTAACAATGCCCAGTTATCTCTAATAAATGACAAAGTAAATAATCTAGTGGTTCAGGTGGTCGATACACGTCCCGCCCCTCGGATGGTCGATAATGTGCTCTCGCTCTAACGTTACTTTTGATAGAGAGGGAAAGAAATGCCTTCTAGTTGTAAAATATGTAACGTTAGTGGTGGCTACTACAATATTTTAATGTTCTTACTGGTTGCGTGATCAACTATTTGTGATGTGAGAGAATTATCTAACGTTACTCATTCTCAAATGTAACCTTATTAGACAAGTACACAGGCAGGAGTAGTGGAGGTGAGTGGAGCAGGAGAGCAGAGTGAAGCAGGAGAGAGGGCAGAAAGAGATGAGTGGAGAGGAGAGTGAAGGAGGACAGGAGAGAGGAGAGAAAAGGAAGACTAAGCACAGGCTATCAGGCTGGGACCCTAAATGGGTAGACAAGACAAGGTTCCACCCATGGCTCTCAGCCAGGCTGCAAACTTTGCCACTGAGGCTAATATACAGTGCCCTCTGTAAGTAGTGGGTCAAAGAGGCATTATGTATGAATAAATAGATGTCAATAAATATGTTCTAATGTTTGTTTTGCAGTCAAGTGTCATTTTATTTCATATTTTTAAATGACCTATTGATATTCACTCTAACGCCGGCGGAACGTGTGCACCACCCAGGTACAACAAAACCCTTTCCCCCGCTGCTGAAAAAAAAACCAGCCCGTCAGGCTCCAACAACCATGCCACGTTCAAAGTCACTTAAATCACCTTTCTTCCCCTTTCTGATGCTTGGTTTGAACTTCAGCAGATCGTCTTGACCATGTCTGCATGCCTAAATGCATTGAGTTGCTGCCACGTGATTAGATATTTGCGTTAACGTGCAGTTGAACAGGCGTACCTAGTAAAGTGGCCGGTGAGTGTATATCTGTGTATCGTCCGCATTGCAGTGGAACTCTACGCCATGTGCCCGGATAATATTGCTAAGTGGTTGCATATATAGTGAGAAAAGTACTGGTCCTAGCACTGATCCTTGTGGATTACCGTAATTCATCGAGTAGCTAGACTCTTATTCTTTTGATTCAACAAATTGTTTCCTGTCTCATAAGTATGATCTAAACCATGCATACAAATTCCTAATTGACACATGTTGCTTGGCCCTTATTAATTACTACTTGCAGTTATATTGATTATCTCCACCAGGCAGAGTCTGGAGGGAATCATGCGTTTGGTCACATGTGTTTGTGCATCTGTGTGTGTGTTTGTGCGTCTGTGTGTTTATGTCTCTGTCAGCAGCTAATCTCGCATACTACTGGGCTGACATCAGGCCAAGGACCTGAATTCTCAAATATTTTGCAAATCAGTCAACGACAAGTATTTTATTTTAATTAATTTCCATCATTGTCCATTGAAATACATTGAGTGCTAACTCCTCACTCCTCCTAACCGGCGGGGTAGGGGCTGCAAGTGATCAAAAACTGCTTCCAAACAGACAAACACGCTTGGAGGAGATCTGCACTCTACTGAGTGCACTCTTCTAGTTATTACTTTTACAGCGAGACTATATAAAATGAGCTATGTCAGGTTTAAGACATTGCACAAGACTATGCCAGCAGCTGCGCCCTCGCATAAAGACCATCTATCAAGCTGATGCATTGCTTTTTCTTTTCAATTCCAATGGAAATCTCTTGACTTGGAGCAACTTAGTCTATAGGAAACACATGGGACTGAGAACATTATGTAAGGAAACTTCCTGGTTTTTCTGAGGTTTTTTCTGTTGCTCTTGTTTTGCTCTGTAATACTGGCTCTGAGAGACAACTGGTTTAGACTAATTGCAATCAGCTGTTTTAATTGACCAGTGCTGTGATGAGTAAAAGTAAACCAGAAAACCCCCTCACCCTCTCTATTGCTGGCAGGACATTGAGTCTCTGATGTCAGAGGGAAACAAATCACGCACAGTGGCTGCCACCAACATGAATGAGGAGAGCAGCCGCTCCCACGCTGTCTTCATCATCATCCTGACGCACAAACTGAAGGATCTCCTGTCGGGGGTAAGTAAAGCTCACCAGCTACATGCTGGAATGTGCATGCTCAGACCCTGTCATACTGGATTATCTGTGGGAATCTGATAATACCATGGATAGAACCAATCACAACTTCAGGTTGTATTTTAATCATACAAATTTCATCTGCGAAAGGCAATACATGTGGCCTAACAAGACTGTGGATTGGTAACCTGTTCAATGTGATTTGTCATTTTTAGATTTTAAACTTGCAATTATGAATTTATGTCAGTCCCTTATTGAAGTTGTTAAGTTATAAGTCTGATAGTTTAAAGCCTGACTTGCACCTGCCAGTCAATGGCTTCACACCCCCTTCCCTTTAAAGGGAACCCCGCCTGTTAAGACTTGTATGGTTTAATATGTTGTAAATGCCCTCCACTATGGAAATATGTTGTGAAAACCACACAAGGTTTAAGTTATTTAAAAAAAACTCAGCTTTTAATAGAAATTTTGACCTATGAAGGTCGCCATTGTTTTAGATACACTTTGGGTAGATGATGTAAAATGGTTGCACTGGAGGTTAACTTGGTTGTTTTGTCCAGCAGTTGCGATTATTAATAGTGAAAAATATCAATACAAAGCCACCAAATTTGTGTGTGATGTGATACAGAGGATAACTGTGGAGAGGGTGGATTCAGTAAATATCTAGAAATAGATATAATATAGAAAGCGCAGCTCATTACAACAGGCTACTTTTCCATCTCTGTTGGCATAGGTTAGCAGTTGCTGCACAGACACTATCTCTTGTCTTATGCCCTATTCTTGTCTCCTCCGATCTTCATCGTTTTGATTTATTTGATGAGGGTTGTCCCCGGTGCTTTCCTCCTGAGTCATGTCCCGATCTGGCTTGAATTGAAAAGATTGAACAGAAGACATTTTCAGTGCTGCTCAATGGACAAGAGCAATGGACTGAGACCCATGCAACCATTTGACATCGCTGCCCAGAGTGCATTGCGACGGTAATAACAATGGCGACCTACAAGTTGAAGGATTTAAGATTTCTTAAAAATATATATATATATAGTTGAAGGCATTTACACCATATTAAGGCCTATATGTCTTAACTGGCGGGGTTCTTGAAAGCAAATGTTCAATTCAAAAGCGATAAAACTTCTTAGGAGCTAGTTCAAGTTTTTCTCATTGCATGGCTATATTTTAGTCCAGCGTGTCATATTATGCTTAGAGTGTCACACATCACAGATCTATCATTAAATAATACCTTCCGACAGGTCAGCCAAACGGACTGTCAGCCATCATTTTATCACCGCGTTCCTGTCCCGCCCCACCCCCTCCTGCTGTCTCCTAACCCTCATGGCCTAACTGGGCACAGAGTCCCCATGTGAATAATGCATTAGCAGGCTCATGATGCCCCCACTCTATCAGGGCTTGAATCATCCGACTCACACTAAGCTATTTTTTGCCTGATTTTCTGAGCTTAATCGAGCCATTTCGATGGAGGCTCACAAATCTGTCCTTGGCCAAACTTCTGAAAACACCTGGGATTTGAGAGCATGGGTGTGATTACTTCCCTCTCATTCACACACAAGATTAAATACAATTTTGACTCAATCCTTTTAGACCAAACTGACTCCCCTGTTCACCCATCTAAGGCATGACAGGCCAAGAACATGCAATGTTTAGTTAATGTACATCAGGGAGTCAGCAGTTGATATGGTTTATTGGCTGCGACCTACCGCAGTCAATGTGGACAGGCCGACAGAGACTGTGACTGTGTTAAGACTGCAGTGCCTCACATCGTGTTCTTTTATATTACTTGCACCATCTTCCTCTTCCCCTTCCTTCTGTCTGTTTTCCATTCTTTTTGTCTTCACTTCTTTCCATCTCCTTTCTCATACCTGCTTTTGTACTGACATGTAGCTGTATGTGCAGTTGTAGGAATATAAAAGATTTGTAGGAAAATAAGAGGGCCCAGTGAAGCCAGCCTAGCGACTGTCTATCTAAAGCACCCCTTCCATTCTCCTGCTCTGATACAAAGGCTACACAAAAATAGGGGATTCTTTGGCTGACAATACGCACAATGGCCATTGTTCCTGTTCAGTGCTGGAAAATTTCTGTTTTCCCTAATTTATTTGTATACATTATACAAATAATTGTATACATACTGACTTTTCATTTGACAGTAGGAAGCAATGAAGTTCCACTAAAGATAAGCATGGATAAGCTTTGGACTGTTTTTCCTGTGTGCGGCGGTATTGGCTGTACAGACTGTAGTGTACAGTCATGCCAACTCTTCCTTACTGCAGACAAGTGGGGAGAAGGTGAGCAAGCTGAGCCTGGTGGACCTGGCAGGGAGCGAGCGGGCAGCCAAGACTGGCGCAGCAGGCGAGAGACTGAAAGAGGGCAGCAACATAAACAAGTCAGTGAGCATGGACATGTCTCCTCCTTGGACTCTTCCTTATATGCTGGTTATACACAATGTACTTACATATGGGTTATATACACACTGCCCTCATATACCTCTTACACCCGCTTATGCATACCACTTAAACACACAGTACAATCACATAACGACTGTATGTACTCCATGCTCCAGTGTGTATACCTTTGAATCCGTAGACCTCTGATGCACACTCATATGTCCTGTGACAATACTTGTGTGACTGTATATTTCAGCGTGGCAGTATATATGTGTATTTCAGAATGGCAATATGCATGTGTATTTCAGTGTGACAATCCGTGTGTGTATTTTGGAAGTGCATACATTTGAGGCCAAGAGTTTACATACACCTAGGCTACAGACATTCAAACTCAATTTTTCACAATTCCACACATTTCATGTTACCAGACATTTCCTGTGTTAAGTCAATTAGGGTACCTACTTTCTTTCCATAAGAGGTAATTTCAAAATTATAGCTAAGAGACAGATTTATTTCAGCTTTTATGTATGTAGGATACGTAGTGTTTAGATTTTAGCCTTAGAGAGGGAAACAGTGAATAAGAATGTGGCCTGGCCTCCCCATCACAAGGCAAATGTGATTGGGGCAATTTTAAATTCCACTGATACCCTAATCTAGGCTGACAATCTATGGGTCTCAACTCCTCAGAAGAGACAAACCATATGACACAGGACACCATATCGGGGGTTGGAGACCCTGCATGCCTAACACATCTCATTGCTTTTAGTTTGAATGCAATCTTTAGGTAGGCCAGTCCTTGCCATAAATGAGTCTGACCCCCCTTCCCTTCTCTCCTAAACCTTAACTCGGCATCACCCAATCAGGGCAAACAAGCCATGCTGGGTAAGGTATTTAAGATGGCTACAGGAAAAAGTTTGTGTTAATTTGGTTTCGGAGCCTGAAGAAGAAATTTCCCTCTTTTTATTTTGGTGGTGGTTCCTTGGTTGTGTGCTTATAGCTGGTTTCCTTTCATCGTGTAGTGCTTATACTGGAAGTGGGTGATACTTTGGCAAGGTCTGGCTTATCCATTTCTCTCTGTCTCACTTTTCTGGCATTTCATAATCAATTTTTTGTTGTATATCTTCTGTTTTGTAATTTAGAAGTAGTGAGCCTGCATTCAATAAATACGGAGTTTCGCAGCGCCACCATTGTCGCTCTGGTCGTTCATTTAACACAAACCCCCTCCCTGCAGTCTCATCTACAACTACACCCCCCCACCCATTACATAATGGACAATATTGTCTATCTTGGCATTCATAAAATATTCTTTCACCACTAAAATATTGTATTCTGTCATAGCAACAAGATAAACCCAACAGTAGCCATAAGATATGCCAATACAGCAGTGAAAACGAAATAAACCACTGAATAACTAAATAAACAAGAAAAAGGTTTTTAAAATGATACCATGTCATTCTACAGTCAATATTCGGGGACTAATATTGAATAAATATACAACTTTACCATTGGTTTTACGTGCAGAGATGTCCCTTCTGAGACTGAGTGGTCATATATTGTCTTGGACAATCCGTTTGGGAAATATACGCGCATTTGTGATGCCTGGGTACCTTCCAAAATAGCTGTGCGTAATACCACACGTTGTTTACGGCGTTGTCTCCCTTTTTAGTACAGTCTGGCTTGATTGACAATTAATTTATTCAGTAGGTGAGAGTATAAACTTTCTAATATGTCTAATTTTGCTTTTGGAATAGCGTTTTATCGGTCAGCGTAACCAAAAATGTTCTTATCATCGCATGCACTTACGGTTTCACTCTGTGGTAGCAGTAAAAGATGCTGCATCTAACGAAGCGTGGTCAGCGATTTTTCGTAATTTCTTGGAAAATACAATTATTATTGAGGACTTCTGGGCATAGCTAAGCCATATGTTTGCTGATAGACCGAGCTGACATCGTTTCCTGGAGCAAAACAGAAGCGAATACAACAGTATCATTGATTTCCTGTCTCTGTCACCATCTACTGAACTTGGATAAGATTTCATCATTGCTATGTAAGTATTACTGCTCAAAATATTTCGGTTATATACGTTATTTTTGAAATTGAGTGTCTGTAAATAGGTTTGTGGTATTATATAATGTGGATATTTCACACTGTAATGTAAGCGTTAGTTAGTAATGTAATAGTTTTTGTGAAGCATGCAACAGTGGTGACGTGAGAGTTGGAACATTGCCAAAATGTGGTGGACGGTTGAAAATTGTTTTTATGTCGTCCCATCCCCATACAAGAAAACATACGAGAGTACAGAGTATAGAAATACATACAAGGGTTAATTATTACACATTCAGGTACTGTACCGCATTGTGTGACTATTTTTGCATTATTTTTTTTATCTGATAGCAATGTTTCATCTTGAACCTTCATAAGAGGCTCATTTATATGCTTTATAATGGACAAAAAGTATTTTATTCAGTTTTGGAGAGATTTTGGATATGTTTCTGGACCCCTAGATATTTTAGACCACTGTACTGACTAAAAGCTTGTAATTCCCACTTGAAAATGACGCAACAGTGATTTTCTTGAGTCAAAACAGTTGATTTGTAGTGAAATACATGAATATGTTGTGATTTACAGTAATGCATAATTTAGACATTTTGGATAGATTTGGAGATGCTGGGTACACTGCCTAGTTTTTGCTTCATACATCTATAGTAGTTCTACATATCCACCCTTACATTTTATGAACTTGTGGTCAAGAAGTTTTTGATCTAGCACATGTATAGTTTAACCTCCTGTATATATACAATCTCTCAGTATTTCATTGCAAATTTAAAAAGTGCAAATTTATTTTTGCAGTTGCATTTTTGGCACTTTATTTCTTACAAAATTATGAATATAAACTAATCTGCGTTAGTACTGTAAATTGTACAAATGTCTTACTTCATTTAATCCATTTTTCAAGTCCCTGTTGTGTTCACATCTGGAGGATTGGCAAGATTTGGCTTGTGCACTAAGGGGTTAACTTTAATCAAATGCTTGGGGTAGCCTTCCACAAGCTTCTCATAATACTTTGCCTGAATTTTTGCCCATTCCTTCTGACAGAACTGGTGTAACTTAGGCAGTTACCTCCTTGCTCGGACACGCTTTGTAAGTTCAGTCCACTCATTTTCTAAGGGATTCAGGTCAGGGCTTTGTGATGGCCACTCCGATACTTTCACTTTGTTATCGTAAAGCCATTTTGTTACAACTTTGGATGTATGCTTAGAATTATTGTCCTGCTGGAAGACCCAGTTGCGACCAAGTTTAAAATTTCTAGCTGATGTCTCGAGGTGTTTCTTCAGTATTTCAATATAATCCTCTTTCCTCATGATGCCATCTATTTTCTGAAGTACACCAGTCCCTTTTCCAGCAAAACACCGCCACAACATGATGCTGCCACCCCCATGCTTCACAGTTGGGATGGTGTTCTTCAGATTAATAACCTCACCCTTTTTCCTCCATACATAGCGCTGATGATTGTGGCCAAACAGTACAATGTTTGTTTCATCTGACCAGAGAACACTCGTTCAAACGGCCAGGTCCTTTCTTAGGGTTCAGTTGAACCTTTCGGACCAAAGTTCGTTCAGCCCTGGGATTAATTTGTGCCTCCTTCCTAAACGATGCAGTGTCCTTGTGGTCCCAAGATTTTTATATTTGCATACAATTGTTTATACAGATGCTCGTGGTACTTTCAGTTTGTTTGGAAATAGCTCCTAAGGCGGAACCGGACTTGTGGAGGTCCACAATTTTTGTGAGGTCTTTGCTGAGTTTCTTGGATTTTCCCTTAGTATCAAGAGCAAAAACACAGTGGCTCTAAAGGTAGGCCCTTAAATACAGCCACAGGTTCCCATTAACGCCCAATTAACTCCTAATTAGAAGATCTCTTCCTGCCTGGCTGACATCTCCACCTGGATGGCCAGCCACCATCTGAAGCTCAACCTCAACAAAACTGAGCTGCTCTTCTTCCCGTGCAAGACCTCCTTGCTTCGTGAGCTCTCAATCACGGTTGATGGCACCACAGTGACTGCCTCTCACTATGCCAAGAGCTTGGGGGTGGTCCTGGATGACCAACTGGACCTCAAGGAGCACATCAAGGCAACATCACGGTCCTGCAGATTCCTCCTGTACAACATCAGGAGGATTCGACCATACCTGACGACGCACTCCACCCAGCTGCTCGTCCAGGCTACGGTGACCCCTCGCCTTGATTACTGCAACTCTCTCCTTGCAAGCCTGCCAGCTTGTGCCATACAGCCACTACAGATGATTCAGAATGCCGCTGCCCGACTCATCTACAACCTCCCCAAATTCTCCCACGTCACTCCTCTGCTGCGATCACTTCACTGGCTACCGGTCGCTGCCAGGATCCGGTTCAAAGCCCTGACACTTGCCTACACTGCCGCCAACAGGACAGCCCCCATCTACTTGCAGGACATGACTCAATTCTATGTGCCTGCTCGACCACTCCGCTCTGCGGCAGCAGGGCGTCTTGTAACCCCTCCCACCCGCCCAAAGGGATCACAGAGCTTCTCCACCCTAGCTCCCCAGTGGTGGAACGAACTCCCCCTCACTATCCATCTTCCGCCGTGGCCTGAAGACTCATCTCTTCAGACTATACCTAGACTAACCACCACCACGCTGTATAAAAAAAATAATAATAAAAAAAAAAAAAAACCTTTTTCCTGTCACTTGTTACATGTTGCCCCATCCCTGCACTTCTTTGTATTGGTCCTAATACTCTAGCTTATTCTTCTGCCTAGTTGGCTTTGCAGATGTTAGACCAGAATAGTGTTCATTGTTCTCGGCTAGAAATAGCTGTACAAAATAAGTAATTGTACCTTACTGAACCCGTGTTCAGCAGTTGTCTACGATCATGAAATGCACTTTTTTTGTACGTCGCTTTGGATAAAAGCGTCTGCCAAATGAATGTAATGTAATGTAATGTACTAACCAAGCCCACACCTGCTTAGCTTCAGCCAGTCAGCAGGAGCAGTGTGTGTGGTGGTATGGCTGCTGGCCATACAGCTATACAGCTATACAGTTATACAGCTGACTCGGTTAACCTGCTTCATGAAACAGCCTAGTATAGCCAAATACCAAATGAGGGAAAACACAAAATAGCTGCACTGGTACATACAGGTACTACCATATGATGTTCCCACGCGCTTAAGGGTGCACTCGGTGTAAAGATCGTTATAACACTGCATAATTACTGTTACCATCTATATGGAATCATTCATGTTGCTAAAAATAGTATTTTCTCCGACCACCTCACCTTTTCGTTTGACATTTTGCTTTTCTCGCTTGAGGGTGTCCTCAATGGAGATGTGTGTGGGGTTGAGGACTAAGGAGGTGTGAGTAGGGTTTACAAACAGAGTCTACTAGGGCCACAGAATCCTTCATAGTATACCTTTAATTGTTTATAAACAAATGCAATTAGAAAATCAAATGTTTTATCAAACTACAAGGTGCTACCAGTTTACATAAATAAATAAACAAACAAATAACCTTTATCTCTTATGGTGTCTGTGTGCATGTGTAGTGCACACATTTAAGTACATAAAAAACTGTCCTCAAACAAAGTCTTATGGACAAATGAGTATTATCCTGTACGAAAGTGATGGAAAGAGCAAAGTGTGGGGAAAGATACTGCTCACCCTCTCCCCCGCTCTTGTGAAAGATGGATGAGGTAGTGTTATGGCTTGGGCATATATGACTGTTGCTGGAACTAGCTCACTTGTCTTTATTGATAATGTGACTGCTCACAGCAGCAACAGAATAAACTCTGAAGTATACAGAGACATCTTATCTGCTCAGAGCCAATGAAATGCCTCAAAACATTTTGGCCGGTGCTTCTCATTGCAGCAGGACAGTGACTCTCAAACGCACTGTTAAAGCAACCAAAGAGTTCTTCAGGACCAAAAAGTAGAATGTTCTTGACTGGCTACGTCCATTGCTCTACATGAATCCGATTGAACCTGCGTTTCACTTGCTGAAGACAAGACTGAAGGCAGAAATCATATTCATTGTTTCATTTCAAGAGTGCTGGTGTAGGGCCAAAGCTACAAAAATACTTAGAATTCAGTGTTTGTGTGTGTGTGTGTGTGTGTGTGTAGCTAACCAGAGACAGGTTGAGTCTTAACTCAAAAGTTTTACTGTGAGGAAAACACAATCTAAAGCATACAATCAATGTTTAAGCATGGTTTTTGCCTAAAATGAAATACGCCTTTACAGCTGCAGTAGGCAACTTAATGGTCAAAATGTGATCAACTTTTCTAGCTACTTAAAGGTACAGTATGTAAGTTTTTTTTTTTTTTAAGAATACTTGTTTATATTCCGTTAAATTTCCTTCACATTCAGCAGAGAACACTTTGGTGGTCACCTCCCATTTTAGTGCAGAGAATGGAGAATGGTGAGAAAGAAGTCTGCAATTTAATTTAATATAATTGACCATTTTCACTGCCTGTTCTAACCCTTCTGTCAACTCGGAAGGCAAGGTTTTTGCAACTAACAGTCCATGATGGAGAATGCAGTGGTTGGCTTTGATATTGGGATGATATGCTTTCACTTTAGAGAGAAATCCTCTCACTTTTCCCACCATTGTGACAGCATCATCTGCACACACTGGAACACATATCCCAAGATACATTTTTCTCCCTCAAGTAGTTATCTGCCACCCTAAAAATCTCCTACAGTAATATGGCTTTCTAGTTCTTTACGAAAAAAGAAACTCTCCTGGATTACATTCCCCATCAATGTATCTTACATTTGTCAGTAGCTGAGCAGCTCTGCAGATATGGGGCTATTATTGTAGCAGAATTATTTACAAATGCGTAATCAGATTTGCAAATACGTACAGAGATCTGTAAATGTCTATATCATCAGTTACAACTCAGACAGGCCTCTCAATCTTTTCACACGTGATTTTTGCTACATTTCTGCCGTGGCAGAGATCTGCAAATGCATGTGGCGATTTGCAAATGTGTATGGAGATTTCTAGGTTAACTACATGTAGCACTTGTGTGGTGATGGTGGTATCTACAGTAGCTAATTAACCCTTCGTGTGACATGGTAAGCAGTTAAATGCGTTTCAAGCTCTGACCGTTGAGCCAGTTATTAGATGTTGCCTTACTTTCACCTAGCCAATAAAAATTCGGTTAGTCAGAATGGCTCACAGCATTTATCGTGTAACTACTGAATTGTTAAAATACGGTACTCAAGATCGTCACAAGATATGATGAAAGGCCCTTGCATGAGTAATACGGAACCTATTCTACTGTCAATAAGGGACGTCGTTTTGGGATGGTTGGCACCCCTAAATTAAGTAACTAGAACCGTGATTCAACAGTGCCATCTATTGTGAAATTGGACATTGAAAAGGGGAGGGGACGTAACAACAATTCAAAATCGAAAAAATAATGTTGCTGTTTTAACTGCTTTAGAATGCTGGATTTTGTAGCGCATTGATTTTATTGGAGTGGAAAGAACTTAGACCCTTTTTTACCCTCAATGGTGCCTCAGTAAAGAAGGAAGTAATCGTGAAAACGTTAACAGGTTTGGGATCTGAAGGAGCGTTTGGACCCGGAAATGGCAAAACGTCACGCGTGCCGTCAGATTTAAGCGGATTACATTTAGTGCAACATAAATGGATATTTTAATTTAACCACAAAAAGAACAAAATATACAAACGGTCATTCACTGTTTAGTGCAAAGTGACTCTTTACTGAGTCATTAAAAAGCTACTAGCAAATCTGGGCTTTGAGCATATAACAAGGTAAAGTTAGTGGCAAATATTTTTTGCAACAACGAGGTTGTAACTCACCGAAGTTTTAAAACCGAATTAACACCCGTAAGGCAGCTACGGGTTATGCCGAAGTAAATCTGTTCACTACTTTCTGACTTTATAGTTTTATTTAGCTTTAGCAGCTTCTGTTGGTGTAGCGATTGTCAGCGTGTCCTCTGTCATCCCCAAAGCTGTCTGCGCGCTTCTCCTCTCATTCTCCCCCGCAACAGTTTGATGGGGCGTTATCACTCATGCGATTGCTCAATAGCTTGCTGTCAATCAAGCTCATATTATGGCAATGGTTGGACAAAACCTTGCTTCAGGAGTTTCTTATCTTTTTTCCATTATTGTAGTAATTAGTTCTTTATTATGCTGCTGAACAGCTTTTAACCCATATTCAGTACCAGGCATTACATACAACTCCCATGGTGCACTTCGACATAAAACATCCAATCGCCTAGTTTAAAATTCTGTAACATGAGCTGGTAACTTCGGGCAAGTAGAGCGGCGACTGGTGAGCTGAAAATTGGTGGGGCGCAAAACTTTCCTTTAAACTAATCATTGATCTCAACCTGTTTTCATTAATTTTCCTTTATTATCAAGCGTGCCAACGATCGGACTAATCAAATGGCAAGTAGCCTAATACACAGCATCTTCATACCGTGTTAGGGGGATTAAATCATAAATTCAGTTTATCTGTTAACCCTCTGAGGTCTAAGGGTAAAATGAGGCACACTGGTGATTGTGCGATGCTCTGACATTTGTGTAAATTTCATCAACTTTATATACAGTGATTCCAAAGTGTTTCATATCTTTGTTTTCAGCACAGACTCAGCTACAATAATATGGCAGCAGTAAGTAGGTCATAATCATGTGTGGATTGTAAACTGCTCTAAAAACACACAAACTGTAAACAGTAGTTTTGAACATGCACAGGAATGTTGTAAAGCACACTGAACAATTGTGACTAAGACTTTTGGTCACTGAAATGTGTTCATCAAGGTCTTGGGTATCAAAAGATGACAAAATATTTTAGCAAATCCAATGAGAAATATAAAATACATTGCTAAAAGTTAGTGTTGTGACTACTATTTTTCAACACCAGGTGAGAATGGGAGGGCAAATGGCCTTTCTGTAATGAATATGCATTGGGTAGGACGACCTGCCAGCTAAGTAGGCTATTCACACCTGGCCTCTTTTGATTTTCAGAACATTTATTGAAGCAAACTATATGCATGGAAGATGAGATGAGACTGGTGTACTCTTGCAACGCTTGCGTGGCCTCTTAGCTGATCAGCATCTCTGTAAATATGATAAAAACAAAATTGTTAGGAAATGTGACATCAAATCAAACTTTATTTATATAGCACATTTCCTTCAACAGGTGAAAATTAAATGTGCTTTACAAAAAATGGGCAAACCACTAACTAATGAAAACAAAACTTAGGAAATGTGACATGGTTACATCATATACAAACAAAGAACCAAACAAACACAACCAGACGCAGAGAGGTAGCCTATAATTTTGAGATGCAATAGTACGAATTGTTCGTAGTGTGGGAATTTACAAACGCGCATTTTGCTGGATATTCCTACAAAGACACAGATACGTTGCAATACAGTACACATTTACCAATATGATCATAAGAAATATACTTACGCATGAAGTTGATCCTCAGCTGGATCAGTTCGCTGTTCGAAATGACACTCTCTCATCAGTGTCGGCTTCTGGACAGACCATTTTCCAAAATTAAACGAAATGTTCACCTCAAAAGAAGTGAATTAGGCGACACTTTGACATTCTATTCCGCTTTCGCAGACTTGGCATTTCTCACATGGATCTCGCATCGCCCCTCCTTTAGTCTCCTTCTATGGAGAGTAATTATAATGTTGTTAACATGTGAATGCGATTTGGGCGGACTTCCTGCTGAGCGAAATCCACATA
Source organism: Anguilla rostrata (assembly GCF_018555375.3). Taxonomy (NCBI): domain Eukaryota; kingdom Metazoa; phylum Chordata; class Actinopteri; order Anguilliformes; family Anguillidae; genus Anguilla; species Anguilla rostrata. Next base: position 31,162,240 of record NC_057938.1, read on the forward strand.
GTAATGAGTAAAGTTTAACGAAGCATACATGATCTAATTAATCAAATTTAGAACATTTAAAACAAAAGTCGCGATTCTAAGGTTTCTGTCAATGTTTTTGTTGCGTCTGTATGATAACAGCACGTGAAGTTAATCATCCAAATAGAAACGAAAGTTAATTTCATCTTGTCCAGCTCCGCCGGCGGGGCTCTCGACCCCAGAGGGTTAAAAATCTGTTTTAATCACCAAGTAGTCTACACTTAACAAACAAGATACACCAGTCTGTTATCTCCCGTGTTAGCTTTCAGAATAACCAGCAAAAACAAAACCTGCACTTCAAGATTGTTTACAATCTTCGCATTGAAGATATTTTCCATGAATACGAGTGCGGAGAAAGAAGTGCATGTATCCACAAATAATGTTGATTTAAAATGTGGACAATTTCGTACTGCAAATGAAAATAAATGTAGGCTATAAGGCCTAGGCTACTCGCTAAAACTGCCTATTTGGGGAGAGCTGGCTATATATGATAGTATTGAGTAGCCTATTTTGTGGATTAATTGTATTGATACTCAAGGAAAATCAGGGAAAGTTTCCGCCACTGCTTACTGATTAAAATGGATTTTTCTAAATCGCTTTTATCATTTAATCTCCCTAACACAATGCGAAGAGGCTGTGTGTCACTTTCCAATTGATTAGCCAGATCGTTTGCATGCTTGTTAATCACTGAAAATGAATTAAAACAGTTTGAGATCAATGATTAGTTTAAAGTAAAGTTTTGCGCCCCACCAATTTTCAGCTCACCAGTTGCCGCAACGTGCATGCGAGGTTGAATAATTAATTTCTTCTACTTAAGGGTAACGGATACTCACAATTTGGCAATCAAGTCTAAAAATAAGGGTATGTAACATAAAGCTGAACCTATAGTTTCACCTGGGTTATGATGGCTGCTGTCAATGAGACAGGTCAGCCGTTTGGATCTTCAAACAACCCATGGGTAAGTAACGTTTGTTGTTCGTTCTTTTAATAAACGCAAGGTAACAAATTGATAATAGTATAAAAATGTAAAGTTAAAACGAAAACCCAAAACCAAGGATTAAGAGATTATATCAAACAACGTCCGAAAACTGACTAACAAAGATAATGTCTTTCAAAGGGAAACAATCTGGTAGAAACACATATCACAGTCATCATAACCCAGGTGAAACTATAGGTTCAGCTTTATGTTACATACCCTTATTTTTAGACTTGATTGTCAAATTATCCGTTATCCTTAAGTAGAAGAAATTAATTATTCAACCTTGCGTGCAGTTGACCACTCTGTTTTCAGTTTTCACAACACCGTAAACTCTTGCCCACCGTTACTGGCTCATGTTACAGAATTTTAAACTCGGCGATTGGATTTTTCATGTCGAAGTGCACCATGGAAGTCGTAGTTAACCTAGAAATCTCCACACACATTTGCAAATCGCGATACGCATTTGCAGATCTCTGCCACGGCAGAAATGTGGCAAAAATCATGTGTGAAAAGATAGAGAGGCCCGCCTGAGTTGTAACTGATGATATAGACATTTACAGATCTCTGTACGCATTAGCAGATCTATGTACGCATTCACAGATTTATGTATGCATTTTCAGATCTGTGTATGCATTTACAGATTTATGTACGCATTTACAGATCTGTGTACAAATCTGCAAATCTGATTACGCATTAGCAAATCTGATCACGCATTTGCAAATAATTCTGCTACAATGATTACAAATTTTCAAATCTGATTACGCATTTGCAAATAATTCTGCTACAATAATAGCCCCATACGCAGATGTCTATGGATTTGTCTATTTGCAAAAAGAACTTGCAACTTGCTTTCAACTTCTTCGTCAGAATTTCCTCAATATCATTGATTCTTATTTTATTTGTATTGTCAGATGCTGGGACTTTTGATATCTTTCCTGTGGCCTCATCACCAAGAATCACACTTACAAATTTGCAGTGTGCAGAAAGGATGAGTGTCTCCGCTATGGTGTGAGGTTTTTTCTGCTTTGCAGTAAGCTCCGCTATTAAATAACTAGCCTCCTGTGCTGTGTCAGATACCTTCAGACAGTTTAGCAAGCCCTCTTGCTGTAGCTGATTTTGGTCTCATGACCATTTGAAGAAGGCCAAGTTTTTATTTTTGTGGTGGGCATGCTTAGTTTCTAAGTGCCTTTTCAGTTTGCTTGGCACCATATTTGCATTAGCCAACTTCTGCCTGCAGATGACCCACTCACGTTGGGGGTAATTAGTATTCCCCGTCCAAGTAAAGCCATCAGTAAACATCCATAATATCATTTGGTTGCAAAGTGTCCTTTTGAAGTCTCCAAATAGCCTGTTTTAGAAACCTACCTAGACATGGAGAAACAATGCAGAATGCTAATTCTTGGTGAAATTGTCATCAAATTTGAACCAGGATTTGTCCAGTGTTTTGGCTGTGGCTCCATTGTGTTTATAAACCCACCAGGCACACCCACAAGCATCTGTATCCATTGGAAAAAAAATCTTTGAGGTGGGGAAAAAAACTGTGTTTGAGCTTCTGTTACTTTCAGAAACTTTTAGAGTAATTCTAACTCCCAAGGGTCAACTTTCAGGAGAAACCTGGATTTAGTCAATAGGGTTCAAGGATAGTAACCAGTTATTTTGGGGTTAGGATTATGTCATTCTCAGGCTTGTATTTTAAAAAATAGGCGATACTGAAGGAGTTAAGCACCCAAAAACAGAGTACTTATGTAATCACAAATCAGGGGGTAAAAAAGCACATATCAGTTTGTCATCATTTGAGAAAATCATGAAATGTCCCATGCCTAGTTTCAGTATTATGTGTCTCTGTATGACTCTGTATGTGTGTACTATATATTTGTGTTTCATTGTGACTGCTGTGTGTGGGTTTCAGTGATGGTATGCGTGTGTATTTCAGTGTGACAATATGTGCACATTTAACTGTAAGTATGTGTTCATGTTTCTCTGTGACAGGATGCATGTGTATCTCAGTGTGACGGTACTTGTGTGTATTGTAGTATGACAGAATTTGACTGCTTATGACTGTGCATGCTGTCCCCACTCAGGTCTCTCACCACACTGGGGCTGGTGATTTCTGCCCTGGCGGACCAAGGTGCTGGGAAGAACAAAAGCAAATTTGTGCCCTACAGAGACTCTGTGCTCACCTGGCTGCTCAAGGTGAGGCCTTTATTCATCATCACTGCAGAGGAAGCCCTTCATTATGAACAATACATAATACATGCAGAATATAATACCCCTACCTTACATTCATCATCGGTAAGTAAATAAATAAATAATCATTAGCCACCAAGTTAATTGTCTTGTCTTTCTCTGTGTTTTGTTCAAGATGGTGACCCTGTTTACCTCTTTTGGGAGACATTCTCTCTCTCACTCTTCCTCCCTCCTTCCTTCCCCTTCTTTATCTCTTGGGGGAGATAACTGTCTCTCTCTCGCTTAGAACTAACCCTCTGCCATCCTCCAATCTACCCCTGCAGGACAGTCTGGGAGGGAACAGTCGGACAGCCATGGTGGCAACAATTAGCCCAGCGGCAGACAACTATGACGAGACCCTGTCCACCTTACGGTATGCTGACCGTGCCAAGAGTATTGTAAACCATGCAGTGGTGAATGAAGACCCCAATGCCAGAATCATCCGCGAGCTCAGAGAAGAGGTGGAGAAGCTCCGAGACCAGCTGTCTGAGGCCGAGGTACATCACCATATTCACAGGGAAGAAACCGTAATTAGAAATATGCTATATTGTGTGTGTGTGTGTGTGTGTGTGTATGCTTACTATCCTGTTATAGCTGCCAGTCTTACTCCATCCAACTTAAGAACCTCTATTACTGTATGAAGGATCAATGTCAGTGTGTCATCTGGATCAATGTAAATTTGTTAATTGAATGTTGGGTATTAGTTCCTGGGCTTGCACTGATAGTGCTGGCTTGTATGAAAAGTTATTGAGGGTGCATTTTCACTAAGTTGTAATCGTCTTATGTGGGATTCTACTCCTGGTAGCGTAATGGAGGTGTAAATATGGTATTGTTTCTTTCGCAGTCCATGAAAGCTCCAGAGCTGAAGGACAGGCTGGAGGAGTCTGAGAAACTGATCCAGGAAATGACTGTCACCTGGGAGGAGAAACTGAGGAAGACAGAGGAGATCGCTCAGGTAATTCATGCACTGTCACAGTGACACGTGCAAACTGTAGGGGTGAGACAAAATATTGTTGTATCGAATTTCGCGATACAAAACAACGGCGAAACGATTCGTGGCACTATCGCTTCAAATTATCACGTGATTTAAAAAAAATAGATTAATTTTTCTATTTATTTTACATTTCATCGTTACTCATTTACTCATTACTCATACTTATGCTAATATTCTTAAAGAAAAACATGACCTTGTTCTAGAATTGCCTCCAAGAACAAGTTGCTGATGATCACAGTTGTAGCCAGGGTGTAAAATTAACACCCGCCACCCACCAAATGCGGGTGATTTTGCAGAGTGGCTGGTAAATTTGTAAGACTCACACGCCACAGTGGCGGATGCCCAAACTTTGTCTGTACTGTGTTATCGCATTATTTACATGGCAGTAACCTGGCAACCCATTGTCGAACTCTGCTCCTCATTGGCCGGGTCCGGCCGCCCTTTCGCCTGACGAGGAAGTAGCCGTCCGCTAACACTATGTAAGGAGAATAAGCCAAAAACGAGCTGCCCCTTAACTATCTAAGCTTTGCCTGTGACTTTACGGGAGGATTTTAATCACAATGCCCGTCAACACCGTACACAATCTAATAGACTGTATACCACAGAGCGGACGGTGAACCCGAGCACAAACGTCTTCATCTGTGGTCACACGAAGACAACAAACTAAAATAACAAATAAAGTTAGTTTGCCAAATAGCTTTTAAATGGCGGACTAACCCTACAGCCTCACCAGGGCAAAACTTGTATTTTTTTTTTGTCATCCTGCTTATGAGCTGCGTGTTGGAAGCATAGAGCAGAGAGCACAGAACGACAGCCCGGCGTTTAAAAGACGTCACACCGAGCCAAGAGTCAACAACATTGTCATTGTCAACACGCTTAAATAAATACATGAAGTATAGTCGGGGGTTAAATTGGGATTTGGGAGGTGGGTGAAAAAAGGTATGAACCAATGAATGTCTCAGCTCAAAATAGTTGTATCTTTAATGCATTGTGCACATAATTGTAATTAAGGAAAACAATGTTTTAAAAAGAATGTATACTATTGATGCAAGCTTTTACATAAAATATTTCAAGTTTATTGAATGTCATTAATGCTCATAATTTTTTTTTACCTACGAAAATAATCGGTCATCTTCCTCTTTTGTCCTCCCTTTCTTCTTCCTTTATCCATCTTTCTTAAACTGCCAAATTTAAGCAAATTAAAAGCGGCGACCAGTGAGCTGAAAATTGGTGGCGCGCAAAACATTCCTTTAAACTAATCATTGGTCTCAAACTGTTTTGATTAATTTTCAGTGATTATCAAGCATGCAAACGGTCTGACTAATCAATTGGAAAGGGACACACAGCTTCTTCGCATTGTGTTAGGGAGATTAAATGATAAATGCGATTTAGAAAAATCAGTTTTAACCACTAAGCAGTGGCGGAACCTTCCCCTTATTTTCCTTGAGTGTCAAGGCAGTGTAGCACAGTGGGTAAGGAACTGGGCTTGTAACCGAAAGGTCACAGGTTCGATTCCTGGGTAGGACACTGCTGTTGAGCAAGGTACTTAACCTGCATTGCTTCAGTATATATCCAGCTGTATAAATGGATACAATGTAAAATGCTATGTAAAAGTTGTGTAAGTCGCTCTGGATAAGAGCGTCTGCTAAATGCCTGTAATGTAATGTAATGTCAATACAATTTATTTTCATTTGCAGTACGAAATTGTGCACATTTTTAATCAACATTATTTGCGGATACATGCACTTCTTTCTCCACAGACGCTGTGGGTTAGTCTACTTGCCATTTGATTAGTCCGATCGTTGGCATGCTTGATAATAAAGGAAAATTACTAAAACAGGTTGAGATCAATGATTAGTTTAAAGGAAAGTTTTGCACCCCACTAATTTTCAGCTCACCAGTCGCCGCTATAAAAACGTTATGTAGGCTATGTGGGAAATATTCAATTCTAGTTTAGCTGCTGAACAGCAACCTGCTGATTTTGCTCAAAGTTGCCGTTAATAATAGCTGGCGTTCGTGGAGACTGTTTATTCATCGCTCTTTAAAATGTTGCATAGACAAAGTTACATGTTAATGAAATTACCTACCGCTTCCAAACAATCAACAATATTTTTCTTTCTTAGCCTGTCTATATAAACAACTGTTCCTCCTGAGTTTTTTTTCTTTTTGGTTTTTGATTGGTTGAGCGAGTAACTGGCTAGAGGGAACACATGGACTGTAGCATACGAAAAATGGACTGGATTGTCATAGTTTTTTGTAAAACTGCGGGTCAAAATTATTTATTTATTTACCAAAGGTGGGTGGACGCCGTCCACCCGCATCCACCCCCAATTTAACCCTTGAGTATAGCCTATTAAGTATGGCTTATGTTTAATTTGGATCATATTTAGCCTTTAATATTGATTTTTAAAAAGTAGAGTTTACAGGAGAAGTACATCGAAAGTGCAAAGAATTGTCTTGTGTTATAGAGAAGTAATCACTGTAGCCTAAATTAAACTAAACTAGGTTGGTTCTGTGTGCATTGTTATTTATTTATTTGTTAATTTATTTTATTTATTTTCAAAGGTTTAAAGGTGGTTGGCATATGAATCCAAACACATCTTATTGTTATTGTACGGTTATTATTTATTATTGTTAACCTAAACTTGCACTTTATTTTGAGACGTTAGAATTTGCACTGCCATTACTCAGTTAATTTGACGTATTACAGTGAGATTTTACATTACGTTGTTCAATAAATAAGAAGACTAGTTCAATTAAGTGTTTTTTCTATTTTTTTTAAAAGGAGTATCCTGTCGTGGGAGTATCGTATCGTGAACACCGTATCATGAATTTTGTTTATCATCTCACCCCTAGCAAACTGTACTGAATTAATTATTATTGGAGGTTGTTTGTGCATTATGGATTGATTTCACTAATCGGCAGTTAAATTAATTGTGGTTGTGACAGTGCCGTCTGGCTGGGAAATAAAAGAAGCAGCAGGTGGCTGTGTACATTTATGAGGTCACACCTGCTAGTCTTTACCATTCTGATTTGAGAGTTCATCAATTGGACAGGATTATAATAAAAGGGGGAGGACGGGAATCAAAGAACCAGTTTTTTTTTTTTTTTGAACGGACAGCCTCTGGGGTTAAAAGGCTGTACAGGATAGAGGGGGTGAGTGCTGATCTCTTGTGACACTTCACTCACACAGGAGAGACAGAAACAGCTGGAGAGTTTGGGGATCTCTTTGCAGTCATCTGGAATTCGGGTAGGAGAGGACAAGTGCTTCCTGGTCAATCTCAATGCCGACCCCGCCCTCAACGAGCTGCTGGTTTACTACTTAAAGGTACAGGGTATATGGTTCATTTGTTATTCGTAGTAGGTATCATTTACTACATCTACTACAATATGAAAGAAATAGTATGTTAGCGTTCGAGGTGGTCAATACACATCGCCCGCCCACCCCACCCACGCAAGCCTGCTCAATAATTGGTGCTCGAACTTTAAGGAATTCCCTATGTTTCTCTATATCACTTTAGTTTTGTATCTGAACTGAGCTGAAATTCCTCTGGTGAGTGTGTTTGTGGTAAGTGGTGTCAGCAGTGGGATGCCATGAGTACTGATGTCATTATGGGCTGTTCTACAGGAGCACACGTTTGTGGGCGCAGCCGACTCCCAGGATATTCAGTTATGTGGAATGGGCATCCAGCCCGAGCACTGTGTCATTGACATCTCTGCAGAGGGCGTTGTAGTCCTCACCCCTCATCGCAATTGCCGGTAAGGTCACACGTATGCGTACACACTATAACATGCACACTTGCACTTGTTCAGAGATGATGTGCACATACAGATTGTTACCATTTCTGTTCTCCATATTCAAGCTTCTGAAAAATCCCTGTTTTTAATACTCCTGTCTGTCTCTGCAGCACGTGTGTAAATGGCTCTCCTGTCACCAGCCCAGTCCAGCTTCACCATGGCGACCGCATCTTCTGGGGCAATAACCACTTCTTCAGGTCAGCATAAAAGTCAAAAGTGTCAAGTGTAGATATGTATAAGCATATGAACTGTTTTCTCACATCAATGTGGTGCAAAGGTCTCTTTCCCATGAAAAATTGCAGCATAAAGCATGCAAATCCCATCATATATTTTTCCCTTCTCCTCCAACAGGATCAATCTGCCTAAGCGGCGTTCGCAGGGTGGGGCCGAGGAGGACGAGAGTGGGGTCGGGGTCATGAAGAGCAGCAACAGCAACGAACAGCTGGACGTAGATGGAGACACGACAAGCGAGGTCTCCAGCGAGGTCAGCTTCAGCTACGAGTTTGCCCAGACTGAAGTCATGATTAAGGCCCTGGGAAACAATGGTGAGACTGGACAAGGCTGGGGCCCTTTTGTATGTGAGAGATTCTGATTTTGTTGCAGCCTGTTGATGAGTTAACTTTGTGGATGACACTTAATTCTCCCATAATTATTTTTTTTTCACCACCGGTTTAGGTTCTGTGGCCAGATGTGTGCACTTTGAGCTTTTGACACCTCCCTCATTTCACCTGTCAAAAAATAATTCATGAGGTGGGGCAGGTGTAACCACTTTCTCTTTCAGACATCATTTGTCCTATGACCTGTGAAAGAAAGATAGGTCTGACGTACACTGCAGACTTTTAAGTCTTAACATCATGAGGCATCTCACATTTACTAACCATTATTCCTGTCTTGTTGTTTTGACTGTGCACACTATTAATGAGGCAATGACTTGAGGTTCCACATTGCCAGACAACGAGGGACAGACTTTCACATGCGTTGGCTGCCAACTAGAATAGGAGACGCTCTTATCTAGAAGGACTTACACAACTTTTCCATTTATACAGCTGTATATATTCTGAAGCAATGCAGGTTAAGTACCTTGCTCGAGGGTTCAACAGCAGTGTCCAACCTGGGAATTGAACCTGCAACCTTTAGGTTACAAGACCAACTCCTTACCCATTATACTATACTGTCGCCGCAAATGTCATTGACCAATGTGACAAATCGCCTTCTTATATTTGTCACAGTACAAGAGCAACAACAAAAATATCACTTTTGAAAATGATCGACAGGGCCCAGACTGGTTCAGGAGAATGGGACAGCAATTAATGGGAGTGCACTGACCTTCTCACGCAAGCTTCTAATGAGGCTTGCAGTGTGCCGTTTTCTTCCACAATATTTTTATTTTAATTTTTAACACCCTGAAATACAGCCTTTTACATTCATATAATCTATGACACAACATAAAATTGCTGCATTGGCACATAACAAAACAAAAAACAACAACAAAAAAATGACAAGAATGCTCCTGTTTTAACAAATGGTAATCTAAACAGAATCGAGTATATTAATTGCAATAGATGCAAAATATAACAAGTATTTAGAAAAAAAAAAATTAATTCTACAAGCTCGGAAACTGCGTTGTCCACAAAAATTCACTTGAATCACTTGATCATCTGTTAAATCTAAGTCCTTAACATAATTCATGAATGGCCTCCATATATTCTCAAATATATGCTGTTTAGCCTTTAAGATGTAAGTTATCCTTTCTAATGGAAGGCTTGATAACATCTGTCTTATCCATTGAGTAGCGCTTGGTCTGTGAATCTTTTTCCATAACAGTGCAATACATTTTTTGGCATTAAGCAATCTGAGATCTATACATGCTTGTTCATTTTTACTATAATTATGTTTCTCTGGATATAAACCCGACAGAAAAAGCTTAGGGTCCAGTAAGATTTGTTCTGAAATAATCATCTCGGTTCTAACTCTTACCTCTTCCCAGAACGTTTTAATTTTTCTGCATTGCCAAATACAATGAAACAATGTTCCTTTAGTTTTCGTACATTTTGTGCATATATCTGGTATGTTTTTGTTATATCAATTTAATTCCACCGGTGATGTGTCCGCATTAACCATTTACAGGGATTGAAGTTCTCCGTCGCTACGACGGATTTCCGTCAGTTGGATTCCAGATGTATGAAATAAGTGTAGATCCGAAGGGGGAAAAAAGCGAGGGGAGGGGGGTGTTACGGGACTTAGGAATCGCGCTACCAGGTGATAGGTAGCTGATTTGTATAGGCATACAATCTACTTGGATGTCGGTAATTATATACACTCACTGGTCACTTTATTAGGTACAACTTGGTAGTAACGGGCTAGCCTACTGACGCTGCCGGAAGACTGGACAGAGGCTACTAATTAAAGCCACAAACTGAAAATCATACACTTTCTTTCTTGACAATATAACAATAGTATTTAGGCTATGATAATGAAACAATCGGAGACGATAATATAGCCCCACGGTGTACTGAAGCAGGATAATCAATTAATCACGTCTGGGCGGACGCACATTCAACTTTAGTCTACACACAAGCCGAGTCGACGTTAGATTAACACCAAAATACACATTTATAAACGTGATGAAATACCCCAAAACCCCCAAATGTCCAGCAAGCAATAGAAATAGTTCAAATACGAATAAAGTTAATCAAGATCGCAATCAAAGTCAAAGTTTGTGAGGAAGAAGGAGCGAGAAGCCGCCGTTCAAAAAGGCAATCTCACTCCGACGAACGAGAAGAATGCAATACTTTTGCAACCACCCACATCTTCCGACCGAGAATAATCCACAAGGAAAGTTTATTCCAGCAGCTAAGAATCGTGAGCACTTGGCCTGTGAGGACGTCCTATTCGCGGCACTGTCATGCAAAATAAGTTGAAAACACATTATTATACTAACGAAAACACAAAGTTCAAGTATCCCTATGATTCTCAAGACCTGCCTTAATTAACCCCGTACCGATTTTCAAAATTAAATACACATGATATATATACTTTTTTTTTTAAATTTAAAAATAAGTGTTACTTTGACGCACTCTCGCGGTAATCCGCTGATTAACTTCGCCGCAGTTCTAGTGTTAAATAGGCTATTGGTGTCCGGGACACCGTGAGCCTGGCGGCTGTGTGAACCCGTGAGATGTAGAACGTAGGCTATTTGAAAGGTGAACAGACAGTTAATGACCCAAAGGCAAATATTCATGTAGGCTTTCATGGATTGAAAACAGCATTCAAATTACGTAAAAGAAAACTGGCAATAGAAAAACGGCGGCGACCACTCTCCCTGGTGCCCCCATGGTTGAAAAAGCGTTGCCAAAGTGCCCTCTAGAGTGGCGAAAACGAGAGGGAGTGCCCTATTGGCTGCCCTTCACATGGGAAAAAAATTATTGAGTGCCCCTTCAATGCCCCTTATTCATGCAATAAATTTTGATGATGTGCCCTCTAGAGCAAGAAAATTAGATAACGTGTCTTAATGAGTGCCCTTCTAGTGGAGAAAACGTGATGCAGTGCCCTATGGGTGCCCTTACAATGGAAAAGGGTGCCGTTATGAAGTGCCCTCAGCATGTCCCTACATGACAGTGTCCGAAAGGGTGCCCTTTCCAGTAGAGAAAATGGGATGGAGTGCTGTAAAGGGTATCCCGACATGCGTGAGAATGTGGGGAAGTTTCCAAATGGATGCCCCTCCAGTGGAGAAAATGTAATGTGGTGCCATATAGGTGCCCTTACAATGGGATAAACTTGAGGTTCCCTACAGGTGCCTTTCTGATGAAAAAAACTCATGAAGTGCCCTCTTAGATGCCCTTCCAAGTGAGAAAACACGATGCATCATAGCTTTTTGCGCGCTGGTGGGGCCCCATGTCGTGCAGTAGGTGCCCTTTTTATTTTTTCACCCCTGCGCTTCAAACAGCCTGAGTCCGCCACTGGAAGTGACCGCACGGCAGAAAAAAAGTAGCTCTAAAAGGCGGCGCATCACCCACCTTCCCTAAAAAAATTTTTTTTTAAAATGCCGGGCACTGTGGCCCTAATGTGGGGGCCGCCTTTGTAACTTGTTTTACAAATTGTAAAGGGGGAATATGACTTGGCCTCACAGCCGGCGGTGGCTATGGGCAAACATGCATCTTGCCCACCCAATCAAAGGTTCCATCCAACAGACCAACCCCCCCCCCCTTGCCCCCGGTCGACCGGCCCTGCCCAGAAGTTGTTGTTTTTTGCTTTAATCTCTGCATATATACTGTATTAGTTTAAGGCGTGTATTTATAGAATTAGCATGAGCTTCAGCACAAGCTACTTTCCAATCTTCCTCTGAAATTTTGAATTGCAAGTTTTACTTCCAGGCCTTCAGCTTATACTGTGAATTTTCAGATGAGTAAGATGTCAGCAAATTGTAAAACTCTGATATGATACCCTTTCTCAAACTGTCCTTTATCATCATTTTTTCCAAAGGTAAGTGTAGGGGTCTGGTAAGTGCATTATTTTGATTTACTTTAACAAAACTTCTAAGCTGGACGTACTTAAAGAAATGTTTTCTATTAAGGTTGAAATTAGACCTCAGCTCATCAAAAGACATCATAATATCTGAGTCTGGCAAAAAAAGGTCTTGAATCATTTTAAGTCCCTTAGAGTCCCATAATTTAAATGTTGCATCTGCTCTTCCTGGTACAAAGAACTGATTAACCCATATTGGACTAAATTGTGATAATGAATGTGGTTCTTTTAAATATTTTTTTACATCGTACCATATCTTTGTCATGTGTTTTACAATTAGATTTTTAGTTTGTTTCCATAGTTTTTCTACTGTGTCTGAGTATATATAAGGGAAAAGGTAATTTTAGACCGTGAGATTCCATTTCCAATGAGGGGAATCATTTGTTGAAAAATAGAACATAACAGTTCTCAGCTGCGTAGCCCAGTAGTACCACATTAAGTTTGGACATTTTAGACCCCCTCGATCAAATGGTAAGTACAATAGAGACAAACAAAGTCTTGCCCTCCTGTTGTTCCATATAAATCCCACAAATATTTTTTGGATTTTTGAGAAAAAAAAAGAATTACCAACCTGTGCGCTCAAAGAAGTTTTAACAAACTATATAACAAATAAATTGGTGCGTTGGCTTCTCAACGATAATTATAGAAAGGAAAGATGGGAGCCCACACTCTTAATGAATGAGATATAAATTATAAATGTCTACGCAACAAAATCATTTTCAGCGTATTTTATTCCTATTTGGACAAAGAGACAGACATGTTTCGGCCTAAGCCGTCCTCAGTGTCTTGAAGTTCTTCTGACAAACAGGAAATATAAAACAAGTATAAACGTGACATCATAATAGCCAATTATATATGTAAATTAGCTTATAAATAATTGAATAATTATATAATAAATAATGACCAAAACCTGTCTTAGGCCAATGTGTATAACAAAAAGGCTAGGCAGGCTAATAAGAAAAATAAGAAAAACACCGGTTACATCAAAAACCGTATTGTTTTGAATACGATATATACAGTGAGCACCATACTTCATTGGACAGTGACACTGTTATTTTGGTTCTGTACTCTAGCACTTTGATACACTGACAATGAGGATACACTGACAATGAGGATACATTGACAATGAGGTTGAAGTGCAGACAGTCAGCTTTAATTTGAAGGTATTTTCATACATATCGGATGAACCGTTTATAAATGACAGAACCTTTTGTACGTAGTCCCCCCAATTTTCGGGCATCAAAAAATATTGGACAGTTCAACATAATGTAGAATAAAGTAATCATTTTTAATATTTAGTCGCATATCCTTTGACTGCTTGAAGTCTGCGACGCATAGACATCACCAGACGCTGGGTATCTTCCCTGGTGATGCTTTGCCAGGCCTGTACTTCAGCCACCTTCAGTTCCTGCTTGTTTCGGGGACTTTTTGCCTTCATTCTCCTCTTCAGCATGTAAAATGCATGTTCAATTGGATTCAGATCCGGTGATTGACTCGGCCAGTCAAGGATTTTCCACTTTTTGGCCATCAAAAACCCCTTTGTTGCTCTAGCAGTATGTTTCGGGTCATTGTCTTGTTGCATGATGAAGTGCCGTCCAATGAGATTGGAGGCATTTGGTTTTATCTGAGCAGATAAAATAGTTCTGTAGACTGCAGAATTCATTGTTCTACTTCTGTCTGCAGTCACATCATCGATGAAGACAAGTGAGCCCGTTCCACTGGCAGCCATACCCCCTCCACCATGTTTCACGGATGAGGTGGTATGCTTTGGATCATGGGCATTTCCTGTTTTTCTCCACACTTTCCTCTTTCCATTACTCTGGTACATGTTAATCTTTGTCTCATCTGTCCACAAGACTTTGTTCCAGAACTCTTGGGGCTCTTTTAGGTGCTTTTTAGCAAACTGTAATCTCGCCTTTCTGTTCTTCAGGCTTATCAGTGGCTTGCATCTTGTAGTGTACCCTCTAGTCTTGCTGGTGTAGTCTTGTACGTATGGTAGACTTTGACACATCTACACCTGCATCCAGGAGAGTGTTTTTGATCTGTTGGGCTGTTGTCAGGGGGGTTTTCTTCACCGTATAGAGTATTCTCCGGTCATCCACTACAGTGGTCTTCCTCGGTCTAGAGGGTCTTTTGACATAATTGAGTTCACCAGTTGTTTTTTTCTTGTTAATGATGAACCAAACTGTTGACTTGGGCATGCCCAGGGTTTTTGCAATGTTCCTGATTGATTTTCATTTCTGAGCCTTATGACGGCCAGCTTAATTTGCGTCGACACTGCTGTCTTCCTCATGTTGTCACACCCCAACAACAATCTCCAAAGGCAATTGCAAAGTCTAGAATCAAGACTAGACATCAACAGTTCTCTTCTGCATTCACTAACGACACAAATGAAAACACCTGCCTAACGAAACACATCTGTGAAGCCAATTAAACAAATACTTAGTACCTTAAAATGGGCGGACTATGTACAAAAGGTGCTGTCATTTCTAAACGGTTCATCCGATATGGATGAAAATACCCTCAAATTAAAGCTGACAGTCTGCACTTCGACCTTTTTGTCATTGTATCCTTTCAAACTCAAAGTGCTAGAGTACAGAACCAAAATAATGTGTCACTGTCCAATGAATTATGGTGCTCACTGTATATATATACACATATACTAAGTTAGAGGCATCCATCTCCTAATTCAAAAAGGGATACGTGAAATGTAAATACCATGAAAACGGTGTTTCATTAATGATGATTCAGAAGTTAGTCCATGCAAACCACTGCAGGCCAAAGAAACTGAGGGGATCTATAAAAAACATGATAATTCAAAATCCTCATTCATCCCCGAACACCTTGTATGTAAAGTAATTTGTCAATACCTAAATTTTGCATGCGTATGTCTGCCTTTAAATATAATGTGTGTGCGTGATATATTTTGGCCTACATGTAAATTACAGCATAAGCTTAAAGTATATGTTTAATGGCTGCATATGTGTAATGTGTTTAGTATGTGTTTTGCATGCGTCTGCCTGTGAATATGTGTGTGTGAGATATTTTTTTGTCTCACGTTAATTACAACACCATCATAAAGTGTATGTTTAATAGCTCAATGTGTATAGTGTGTATGTTTTTGCAAATGTATGCATGTCTGCCTATACTTAGATGTGTATGCGTGTGAGAGTATTATGTGACTGAAGTTGCTTACAAAGTGCTAATATATGCAAATTCAAAACATTGGTTTACTAGATTTTGTAATAGTCATGTTTTAGTGCAGTGTTTCAGATCGCATACACTGCCATGTTTAAATGTTCTACCGTTTTAGTAGTTTGTATTTAGCTCCCACTGGCGTCCTTCTGAATCTTCTTAATAAACTCTTGTACTTCGGTTGGGGTTTTGAAGGTGTAGGTTCGTTCTTTATGTGTTACTATCAGTCTCGCAGGGTGAACCACTCCATGACGAATCCCTAGATTGCGCAATTCCTGGCGGACCAGGTCGAATTGTTTCCTCAGTTGGTGTATGCCCGCAGCTAAGTCTGAGTAAAACCGTACTTGCTGGTCCTTGTACCGAATGTCTTTTTTAGCCAGTGTAGCAGCGATGATTGCCAGCTTGTCTTTATAGTTTAAAAACTTCATTATTGGTGTTCTTGGTGGCGCCTTGGTGTCCCTCCTTGGTCCGATTCGGTGCGCCCTTTCTAGAACAACTGAGGATTGTAGAGCTGCAGCATCCAGTGCTTCTGGAATACATTTTTCCAAAAAGAACATGGATCCCGTCCTTCGGCACCCTCCGGCAGGTTTACTAGTCTCAGGTTGTTCAATCGAGATCTGGTTTCCAAGTCCAAGAGCCTATCCTCCAGACTTTTATTTTTGACTCCAGCATGTGTACTTTATTTTGCAAGTTAGTTACCTTGTCTTCGGCGCTCGTAATTCTGCCTGCGACACTCGTTCAGTGCAATCGCTTATCTCCTTCCTCATGTTCTCCATAATTCCATGAAATCTTGATGAAAACTCTGAATTCTGTTTTCATGGAGCTTATAGCAGCCAGTATTGTGTCTGCCTTCACGCCTCCGAGTTCCCCTTCTCCGCTGGCCACCTCCTCCGCCATGTGTTCGTTAGCTTTCTGTGTTTCACCACAAGCATGATAGTCAGTTAGCTTCGGCTGCTTTGATGCTTTTCTCTTTTCTGTACTTAATTTGCCAACCTTCGGCATTACAGTATCCACACTCACTATATTATGAAGTTTTGTCGCAAATGAGTATTTTCAGTAGGATTTGTAGTAGCTAGCAGCAGAGCAGTGTGAGACGCGTCTTCTTACATGGCCGCCATAACTGGAAGTTATGTGTCGTTTTCACTCTGATCTTGAAAAATTTGTCTGGGACGCCCCAGTTGGCTGTGCACCCGACCATAGTTGATCTGAAAAAAAAGTTCTGTGATGTGAATATGGGACATTTACTGTTCTGTGGGAACATTAATAGGGTAAATCAAAAGATTAAATTAAAATGTCTATTTAAAAAGAGGTTGTTAAAATTTAGAGGTTATGATTATGGTTGATTATGGTAGCAGTCCCCAAACCCCGGCTCTCCACAACCATATAAGGACATGTTGGTAGTTACATTTCAAATGGCTGAGAAGGAACTTCTGTAACATCTATAAACAGGTCAGTATCCCTTGCCATTTTAACTGTAACTAGAACTTTCTATGTGGACATGTCTGTAGTTAGATGCAGTACTCTTTCCCTTTTGAAGTGTGTTTCTCTCTCGGTCCCTTCCCTCTCTCCCCTTTTCCTGGGTGACAGACCCCATGCAGGCCGTGCTGCAGAGCCTGGAGAGACAGCACGAGGAAGAGAAGCGCTCAGCTCTGGAGCGTCAACGGCTGATGTACGAGCAGGAGCTGCAGCAGCTGCGCAGGCGACTCACCACAGACAAGCCACAGTCCCTGCAGTCGCCGCAGGGCTTGCAGCAGCAGTACCGCAGCATGGAGAGGCTGACTCTGGGAGGGGTCTCCATCTCCTCGTCCAGTGGGCAGAACCGCCTACGCCAGTGGAGCGAGGAGAGGTGAGCCGCGCAGCTGCCTGGGGGTGATGTCAGCATAGGGGCGAGGCTGTGGTGTTGTACTGCGAATGCTCATGTGTCTCTGTGTGTGTGGGTGTTTTATGTTGATGATGTTGACATGTGAGCTAATGTTTGTAATGTTGATGATTATCGCTTGTGTGTGTTAAATTGAGGTTTTGTTATTTTATTTGTCCTGTCATGGTGACAATGTGTAATGATTTCTTGTTATGTTTTGTGTTATGTTAATTTGTTTGTTTTATTTGTTTCATGTTAATTTATTACAATGTTTGACTCTTTCATTCAAGCTCTCTAGTGGCCAGTATGCCGGCATCCTGAGATTGCTCAACTCAGATATTCAGTGTTCCTGCAACCAAACTATTAGAGGAAACAACAAACTCTGTATTTTAGCTTTATTAGTAGATAACACATGACAACTATGCCAAATATGGATTTTCTAAGTGCCACCATTGTCATGTAGGTCGTCTATTTAACAAGCACCCTGTCCCTGCAATCTCAGCTGCAACTACACCTCCCAAGTATGACAAACTGGACAATACAATCTATCTGGGAGTTCATAAAAATATTCTTTCACCACAGAAAATTTGTACTTAATCATAAATCCAACAATAGCCCGAAGGTATGCCAATACAGCAGTGAGAAATGCTGCTTACTGAATGACGAACTAAACTAGGAATTTTTGTGGAATTATACCATAATTCTACTATCAATATATGTGACTAAATATGGAATAAGTATACAGTCTTCCCATTGATTTTACATGTGTAGATGTTCCTTTACAGATTCAGTGGTCATTTACTGTCTTGAACAATCCCTTTGAGAAATAAACATGCAAATAGAAAGCGGGATTAGGTATTTACAATGGCCATGCGCAAAACCCCATGTTTAGTATTTAGACCAGAACAACTTGTTTTAGTTAATTCTGGTTTGATTGATTACTCTTATCCTGTAGAGGACTGTAGAAGCTTTCCAACAGAGAAGCTTTGGAAGTTCTAACTAGGAGTGATTGCCCGTTGCAAATTGCAAGAATGGTTTAAAAAAAAATACATCGTTTTAAAGCTTTGAAACTAGTACCAGAGTTTTGGCCGTTTGGAGGTCTAGGTAACGTTACCTCTGCTTTGTTGTTATCTGTGTTTCCCTAGACCCACCCACCTGTTTGCTCTGCCAGTGCTCTGAATGCGCAACAGGAGGCAGGCAGACAGCTGTCCTGATTGGTTATTAAGATTCTGGCGTGGTAAAATTTGGATTGGCTGATTGACTGGATTTTTTTTCTTAGACCTTTTCATTTATTGATATCTGATATTTGAGGGAAATTTACCGAAGTATGAACAGTGTTCCTCCAACAAACTTAAATACTGCACCTTTAAGTTATGTTGATTTATTGCCTAAGGTTTGAGTAATGCATAGTGCTTTTTTGCATAGTGTTTGAGTAATCTTGATAGTTTATTGAATAGCTTTGAATGTTGATCGTCTGTTGTGTAGTTTTTGAGTTATATTGATGATTTATTCCATAGTGTTTGAGTAATGTTGATTGTATTTCAGGGAAGCGGTGCTGACACGGAGCTTGCGGAAGCTGAGAGAACAGATCGTCAGAGCAAACCTGCTGGTGCAGGAGGCTGGCTTCATCGCAGAGGAGCTGGATAAGAGGACAGAGTACCGTGTCACGCTGCAGATCCCTGCAGCCAACCTCAATGCCAACAAGAAGGTCAGGCCTTGCCCCACAGCTCCCATATCCTCTGCCTAGGTTTTTTAAATTTGTATTTATTTTTTATAAATTTGGTGCCCAACGCTGGGCTGAACACATCCAATTTACACACTAATTTTGAACATCCAATTATCTGCAACCGCAGTTGTGTTCATTCACGAACGCTGTTACTGATTTGGGAGACATCTGCAGTTCTCCTCCGAAACTGCCAGTGTCACCAGCTGCTTCTTTTCACTGTCCAAACTATTGCTAAGCTTGTATTAAGTGAAGTTGAGGGAAGACTTTCTATTTGCAGCTTTGACGTGCAGTTCACAGGTGCTAGAGACGTCTAACCAACTGGCCCGACCCATACCCTTGACAATGCAATTGTCGTCCTATAGAGATACTGGGTACAGCACTGGCACGATCCGGATCTGAAACTGGGACTCATCCTTACAGCACAGCATGGTGCCTTAACCAAATGAGCCACACAGCGGCCCTTGGTGGAAGTGTTTATGTGCTTTTTTTGTGTTTTAGTGTGTGTCCGTGTGTGCATATTCACATTTTGGAGAGTGGTCAGTGTCGGTGCTTAATGATCTTCTTCTTTCCCTTTCTGAAAGTCCAGATACCTCACGCCAGATGGCCACAATTTTACAATCAAAGCTATAGATGATACTGAGGGGGGATTAACACCTCACCTCTGTAATGTTATTTGTTGCCCTCTGTGTGTCCATACATCTGTATCGGTGGTACGCGCTATGTTAACTAAAGTAGGCAAAATGCTAACAAGTTAGGGTTAACTAAAGTAATGTTAGGCGATAAAGCTGTGCTTAAAAATGTCGTGCCATTCGAAGTGGTGATTTTGGGAGATGCACCTGCGCATGCATCCTACTAAACGAAGCACCACCTGCGCATGCATCCTACCAAACGTCCCTCGCTGGTCGTCCATGAATGAGTGAATGACCACAATTTGCATAGCCCGTGGCAGCAGGCAGTCCTGCGCACTGTGAGAAAAACATTGGATACACACACAAAATGGACATATATACAAGTGCACATGTTAAAAAATTGTAGCTCGCTGAGTAGCACGTTTCTCTTTGGAACTTTTTGGATGGGTGGCAGACTGCTTCAAATCCCCCTCGGACTCAAGCAAACCTCTAACTCATTACACTGACTTGCTGGCTAACTAAAAATAAAACATATAAACTATTGCTTTTGCATCTGTAATATATTTGCAGGAAACTCATTTATATTTCTGAAATCCAAATAAAATATGCCCACACTTTAGACAGTTCCACTTTTGGCATTTATTCATTGAGTTTAACGTTAGCTGCCTTGCTAACTGAGTGGATAACGTCACTACAGATGGCTCTGAAATTGAGCCAGCAACATCTGTGTTGCAATTCGGTCTGGTAGGTCTCCGTACTGGTCATATTGAAACTGCCGCAAGATAATGACTTCATGCCAGGTAGCCTGTATGAATAGTTCACATTCACCGCTGCGCCTCTACTGATAAATACTTTTTAACTAGGCTACTATAGCTACCACAGCTGCAATGGCACATTTCTAAATTAATGTTAGCTAGCCCTATAGATCCTCTTCCGACATACAAATGATTAGTAGGTCTGTCGTGTACAATCGGCCATTAAAAACACCTTTTTAAAAATATGACATACACTTTCATTTATTTGTCATTCATGGTAAAGGAAAAATGATTGAATCCATGCCTTTGTGTTTCTTTCAGAATGTAGGCTATGTGCGTTTGCGTAGATTTATGTTTATGCATGTCTGTCATAGCCTACATTTATATATATGAATTACTATTATCACTATTATCATAGTACAAAAATAAATGATATCTGATGTAAAACATTTTCAATATAAACATTTTCAACATATAAAAATACCAAGTTACTCACACACAGCCTATAAAGCGCTGTCTATAAGTCATTAATTCAAATCTAGGCTTGCCATTAAAAGTGTTAATATCATCAAAGTTACATGAAACAATATCGGCTGTGTGTGAGTAACTTGGCATTTTTGTACACTGAAAACATGTTTTTCATTTGATTAATAAATACAGTTCCGATACCCAACCAGTCTGAATAAAGCTTGAAGTCCAGTGCATCCAATGTTTTGTTATAGCCTACAGCAATACATTCCTGAGTTTCCTAGCCCACACTACTAGCAAGTAATTCATTATCTCCCTGTAACCTGTATTTAAAGCAGTCATGTTTGGTATGGTTATCTTCTAAAATTCATGCTGAAGATTGTGGAGTAAAGTATATGTAATTGACCTTTAGCTAATGTATGATTGACACTGCAGTCCACCAATCCCTGCTTAGAAACAGTTGCTATGTACTGCTTCCTTCAGCATATTGCTCAAACACTGTCTGCAATAGTATATCTGATAGTTGAAAAATACTTTAGCTACAAGTTGCAAAGCTTCTGTAGGTGGTTAAATGCTGCTGTTGAGGAATTTGCAAAACATACTTGCATTGTCCTGAATGTTTGAAGGAGGGGGGGGGGTGTTATTTTTATTTCATTCCCCAAGCCAAAGACAAACTTGGTAAAGTGTCTGTTGTGAATAAAACTTTTTGACTGACACAGCTACTTTTGTGCCGAGGTAAACATTTATTTGTCAAATGCACTGTTAACCTTATAGCAAATAGGTAGTTAACTACCAATTAAATGCTTAGGTAGCCTTTAAACATAGTTGTGTAACTATGCGAAGGGAAAACATAGTGCTGAAACAATAAGTGAAATAATAAACTAAAATAACAAAAGATAAGATAGATCAGAAAGGAAGTATAAATAGAGCTTCCATTAGGTAGGCTAGATATTGCACATGATAAACGTTATGCTGGGTTAGCCGTACAGATACCGAAACTTAGACTCACGTTTGGTGAAACTAGCTCTAGGCCAAAATCATGGCTAACATTAACGAGTACTTCTTGGGATTTTTTTACTTTTTGTTTTGCTGTAGTATTTCTATTCCAAACAACTATGCAGTAACATTAGCAAGCTAGGCTAAATGGCAGATACCCTTATCCAGCACTCTATCAATGGAAGACCAAACACTGCCTTTATCTTTATAATTTTCCACCTTTTGACGTACTTCCTATTTATACATTATTTATGATTGTATCAAGCCAAACTACGAAGATACTGGATTATACTCTCTGAAAACCATCTGTAATTTCTTGTGGTCAATTACCCTATACAGCTAGATAATTATCCAACCTGATCTAATTTGTCTAATATTTTACTGGACATATTGAAACCCACCCTCGGTGAGGAAGACGGTAGTAATATGAAGGTGTGCCCTCCAAGCAGTCATTGGCTGCTCGGACCTCCCACTCACCCAGCCGGGTATTTTAGATAGATGACACCAGGGGCTGCTGCTTCTTTTCTTTTTAGGAGTCCTAAAGTCTGAAGTAGGAACCCTATTGTTTTCGTTGGTATTATTAGGGGTGCAAGCAGCGAAGCTGGTGGAACCCTATTGTATTATTGGAATATTATTATTATTATTATTATTATTATTATTATTCATTTATTTAGTAGGTGAGTATAAGCTTTCTAACGATGCATAATATGTATGATTTTGCTTTTGGAATAGTGTTTTATAGGTGAGCGTAAGCAAAAATGTTCTTATCATCACATTCACTTACTCCTTCAGTCTGTGGTAGCAGTAAAGACGCTGCACCTAACAAAATGTTTTCAAAGATATTGCGTAATTTCTTGGGAAGTACTATTATTATTGAGGACTTTGGGGCATAGCTAAGCCATATCTTTGCTGATAGACCTATCCGACATCGTTTTCTGGAGCAAAACAGAAGCGGATAGAACTGTGTCATTGATTTACTGTCTCTGTCTCTATCTACTAAACACAGATAAAATGTCATCATTGCTATGTAAGTATTACTGCTCAAAATATTTTGATTATATACGCTATTTTTGAAATTGAGTGTCTTTAAATAGGTTAGGTCAGAATAGTGTTCACTGTGTGAACTGTGTTCTTGGCTAGAAATAGCTGTACAAAATAAGTATTGTACCTTACTGAACCTGTGTTTAGCAGTTGTCTATGACCATGAAATGCACTTTTTGTATGTCGCTTTGGATAAAAGCGTCTGCCAAATAAATGTAATGTAATGTTAGTGGTATTACATAATGTGGATATTTCACACTGTCATGTAGGGCTGCCACTAATGACTATTTTTCTATCGATTAATCTATCGACTATTTTACCGATAAGACGATTAATCTAAACAATTAATTTTCCTCCAAAAAAAATCAAATTGACTATTTCAAGTTCATTTTATTTTGACAACAACAAACTGTATATGCCATTGTATAATGCAGCACAAAACAAAATGTAAACGGTTTACATATTATAGTGCAAAAATGTAGGTTTAAACTGGCAACTCCAACATAATAAAAAAAATTTTTTAAAAAGAGAGCTTATTATTTAAGTCAGTAATGCAACTCCAAAATAAATCCAAGTTTCTATTAAAACCCTTATCAAAGTAAAATGTGTTTAGAGTGTAAGAGACAATGGTGTCCAGCTCAAAGTCCAACTCAAATATTGGAATCAAACATCTGTTAGACGTGTGTTGTAATGTAAGAATTTCAACATGTCCACATGTTCTGGATTTAGGCTAGCTCTTTTCTTGGAAACTTTTCACCAGTGTTGGGCAGTAGCGTCGCTACAAGTAGCGGCGTTTCTAGTTTAACTACATTTCTCAGTAGCGTGGTGGTAGCGTTGCTGTTTTCTGAATCAAATAGCTTTTCAGTAGCGAAGCTCTTTTATTGACCAAGTAGTGCTGTAGCGTCCCCACTAGCTACATTTTCTGTATAAGAGCGTCTGCCAAATGCCTGTAATGTAAAGATGGCAGAGGACGGAGATCAATTGATCCCGAGTTTAAGTGAAACAACAGAGAAAAATTGTGTTCAGGTGCTTACTAATTTAAGAACACACATTCAGGTGATTCCCGAATAAGATAACACAGCCATCGCCAACCGAGCTAATCATCACAATTCAGTGCAGTCTACAAACACCAGCTAGCAACTTGTTAACAGATAACCACTAGCTAGCTACAATTTTTTCACTGTCTGTTCTGTTGGCAGAAAATGAATAAAATTAAGCTGGGGGGCTGCAAAAGACAAAAAAAAAATTAAAAATTAAAAAGAAAAAAAATTGTAGTTTTTAACATTGACCAGCAGCGTGTACAACAAAAATGCAAGTCTCTACAAAACCAAAGCATGGTGGTTAATCTAAATGATTTGCTTGAAATTTATGTAGCTACTAGTACAGAGTGGGCCTAATAAAAATACCAGTTTTTAAACTGCCAATCATATAGATAGATAGAGTACTTTATTAATCCCGAAGGGAAATTAAAGTGTTACAGCAGCCACTTGACATAAATCAAAATACAAAAACAATGAGGTAGCTAGGTAAAAGAAACAAATACAATTAAAGGCTGAATTATATACAATAACTAAATAGACTAATTCAAATATAAAAAATAAGTAGAATAGCTAAAACTAGAATAGAGACTAGAGAACCATAACCATAACTATAATATACTATTTGCTGAGTATACACTCTTCAATTATGTTAATATGCTACAATGTACATTAGTGCAAGTCAGGTGGATATTGCTATGTTAGTAAGGTGCATGATTGTCCATGGATGTTAGAATTAAGTGTTCATTGATACTTGAATAATACAATATACAAAATTGTAGAATTTTATTTATTTTGTAGAGGGATCACCCAACTAAAATGGCCTCCTTGGAATGAAGTTGGTTCAGTGTAAAAAACGACTTTTGCCATGTTGTTGTAGCTTAGCTTGCTACATTTCTCTGGGGGGTAGCTTCAGTGTAGTGAAGCTTCATTTAATGTAGAGTAACTGGTAGCTTAGCTCACTACACTTTCCAAGTAGCTTGCCTAACACTGCTTTTCACTACTAACTACATTTCACTACATTACAGTGTGAAATATCCACATTATATAATACCACTAACCTATTTAACAACACTCAATTTAAAAAATAATGTATATAACCCAAATATTTAGAGCAGTAATACTTACATAGCAATGATAATTTTATCTGTGTTCAGTAGACAGTAAATCAATGACAGTTCTATCCGCTTCTGTTTTGTTCCAGAAAACGATGTCAGATAGGTCTATCAGCAAACTTGTGGCTTAGCTATGCCCCGAAGTCCTCAATAATAATAGTACTTCCCAAGAAATTACGCAATATCTTTGAAAACGTTTCATTAGGTGCAGCGTCTTTACTGCTACCACAGACTGAATGCGTAAGTGAATGTGATGATAAGAACATTTTTGCTTACGCTCACCTATAAAACGCTATTCCAAAAGCAAGATTAGACATGTTATACATCGTTAGAAAGCTTATACTTTCACCTACTGAATAAATGAATTGTCAATCAAGCCAGACTGCACTAAAAAGGGCGACAACGCCGTAAACAACACGTGTGGTATTACGCACAGCTATTTTGGAAGGTACCCAGGCATCACCAATGCGCGTATATTTCACAAACGGATTGTCCAAGACAATATATGAACACTCAGTCTCAAAAGGGACATCTCTAACCAATGGTAAGGTTGCATATGTATCAATATTTAGTCCCAGATATTGACTGTAGAATGACATGGTAGATATAATTTTTTAAAACTTTGTCTAGTTTATTTCGTTATTCAATGAGCATCGTTTTCACTGCTGTATTGGCATATCTTAGGGTCTTTGGAAACTTTTACACTGAACCTCTTTCGCAACCGAGTCGGACTCTGTTGCAGCCGCCATGATTTTTTAAAAAACTGTAGCGTTGGCTGGAGCCAACCAATGACTGGAGCCAAAAACGACTGACGACATTCACGCAGCAATTACATAGTGATATTGAAGAAAAACATTTGTTATAATGAATTGAAGCGTTTTAGAAATCAAAAAGGTAAATTCATAAAAATAAAAAATAAACGATGTGTGGGTTAAAAATATTGATGTCATCGATTACGTTGACTAATTACGGCAGCCCTACTGTAATGTAAGCGTTAGTTATTAGTAGTGTAACAATTTTTGTGACACATACAACAGTGATGAGGAGAGTGTTGGAAAATTGCAAAAACGTGGTGGACGGTTGAAAATTGTTTTCATATCGTCCCATCCCTATCCATCAGTATGCTGAGAAATAACTAAACCATTTTTATTGGATGATTGAACTCTCTATCAGTAACAAGGGACAAACAAGACATATTGCTAATTTTATGCTTTATTCATTGAACAAACAGTCATGAGCCTCAGTAGCGGGTGGAAGAACCATACGCAGCCACAACAGCCTGGCACCTCCTCCTCATGCTGGTCACCTGCCTGGTCACGCGTTGCTTTGGGATGGCATTCCATTCCTCAACCAGGATTCGTTGCACGTCAGCCAACGTGGTTGCGTTGGTCACTCTAGCACGTACAGCACGCCCAAGCTGATCCCACAAGTGTTCAGTTGGGTTGAGGTCTGGGATGTTGGCAGGCCATTCTATTCTCTCTACTCCCACATTCTGGAGGTAGTCTGTGATAACCCTGGCTCTGTGGGGGTTAAAGTATACATGTCCTGGATCAAAAACCTCTTGACCACAAGTTCATAAAATATAAGGGTGGATATGTAGAACTACTAAAGATCTATGAAGCAAAAACTAAGCAGTGTACCCAGCATCTCCAAATCTCCCCACAATGTCTAAATTATTAACACTGGTCTAAAATAGCTAAGGGTCCAGAAACAAATCCAAAATCTCTCCAAAAAGGAATATAATGCTTTTTGTCCATTGTAAAGCATATGAGCCCCTTATGAAGGTTTAAGATGAAACATACAGATATAATTTAAACATAATGCAAACATATAGTCACACAATGCTGCACAGTACCTAAATGTGTAATAATGAACTCTTGTATGTAGCCTATTTCTATACTCTGTACACTCCTATGTTTTCTTGTATGGGAATGGGACGATATAAAAACATTTTTCAGCCGTCCACCACGTTTTGGCAATGTTTCAACATTCTCCTCATCACTTTTGTATGCGTCACAAAAACCATTACACTACTAACTAACGCTTACATTACAGTGTGAAATATCCACATTACATAATACCACTAACCTATTTAAAGACACTCAATTTCTAAAATAACGTAATAACCGAAATATTTTGAGCAGTAATACTTACATAGCAATGATGAAATCTTATCTATGTTCAGTAGATGGAGACAGAGACAGTAAATCAATGACGATCAAAGTTATATCCGCTTCTGTTTTGCTCCAGAAAGCGATGTCAGATAGGTCTATCAGCAAACATATGGCTTAGCGATGCCCAGAAGTCCTGAATAATAATGGTATTTTCCAAGGAATTACGAAAAATCGTTGACAACGTTTCGTTAGGTGCAACGTCTTTTAATGCTACCATATAGAGTGAATGCCATGGTAAGAAAATGTTCGGTTACGCTAACCTATAAAACGCTATTCCAAAAGCAAAATTAGACATGTTATGCATCGTTAGAAAGCTTATACTCTCACCTACTGATTGAGCGTCCGCCATTTTAGCAACCTCACACAGTAAACAAACATAGGCTACTACCACACGGCTTTATTTATGGGCGGTGGCTTGACCGAAACAAAGTGACAATAGCCAACGAAATCAAACATGCTAATTAAACTGCACCCCCATCACGCCTCCAAAACCCGGCTGTAAGAATCACTAAAACAAGCCGACTTTGCTGACAAATTATAAGTATTTAGTGACCCTAAAAATTATTCAATTCAATTGAGTGACTTCTTCAACACTTTAACTTTCGTTATATGGAAAAAACATAAACAGTAAAAAAAATTTTAAAAAACCTTTTTTGCCTCCTAGCGCGATTTCAAGATTTGCGGCTTGCGGACCTTTTCTCCACCACCCGTCACATATGATTTTCCCACACTCTAAGGGGTGCACTCAGATTGTTGTAACACTGCCTAATTCCTGTTACCATCTATATGGAATCATACATGTTGCTATAAATGCTATTTTCTATATCTCTGTCCACCTCACCTCTTCGCTTGACATTTTGCTTGTAGCGCTGGAGGGTGTGTCTTCAACGGTGGCGTGAGTGGGGTTGAGGAGACTTATTTGATTACAAACACAGAGTCTAGGAAGGCCTGCAAAATCCTACATAGTACACCTTTAAGTCAATTTGTGCTGATACTAAATGACACTACAACTTCCATGAGCACTGTGTGCTCATCTCATTGGCCATGCACTTCACCCTCTTGCTCTCGCTTCTTCAGTGGGAGAAGGTATGTGGCATCAAACATCCGAACACGGCACTGCATACAAAAGTGTCTATACAAATACTCGTTGAGGCTTCAAAGTGTACATTTATTGATCCTCCACACCAGTGGAGAGCGGTTCGGAAAACACAAAAGTAACAACGATTGCAGCACCAAACAAACAAAACAAAAATGGTTCTGTAAAGGAGCATGAACTTCGACCACAGACAGTTAGTTCTGTGATGGGCTTTCATTTCAAAGTCGCTTTAGTTTATTTAGCCCTGAAAAAAGAAAAGAAATAGGCTTGTGGCAGCATTTGGTTTAACTAGTGGCATACGGTGCGTAAGCCTACACAGGTGTAGTAATACTGCAATTTTTAATTGCAATTTAAAAATAAATTAAAAATAAAGCAATTAAGAGTGCATTAGTTGAGCTCCAACATTGACGATATTAAATGAATATAAGCACATTGTATTCACATAATGCTCAATACCATCTTTTGTTGGTTGGTGCAGCAAGTGATCTGCAAATTTTTGTTCACTCTCTGTATTGTCAAGACCTAAAACAAAATGATCATAAGGAGAGGATCACTTAATACTATGCATTTATTGTGTTCAATAAGCTGTGACCTGTGTCACATTATAAGACTCCACAATTGCATACAGATGATCTTAAACAATGTTACAAATTTAAGTGACAAAGAAGATTTTTTTAGAACATTCAATAAAAATATTTAGATACAATTAAATGACATTACATTAAATTGAAATGCCAGGGAGTTATTGGTGTCATTTGTTTCATAAGCATTGCTACTGGAGGGAATAAAAAGTGATACCTGGAATTACTTTGCTGCTTTACTGAGGTTTTATGCACCATGTACATTACTGTTAACAACTCTGACCATTGGAATACATTAGAACATCATTAACACAGTGTACTGATTTAATGCTGCACTTTATCTTCCTTGGCTTAGAGAAAAATTCCACTATTACGCCATGATATGGAAATTCTTCCACAGACAGCGCCATGCTCACGTTAGCTAGTAATATCTCAGCATTTGGTGCATTATAGGGGAATTGTCTTCAGGTGCAAACTTATTCGAATAAATCAGTCACAACATTGATAGGTAACATTCACTAGCTAGAAGTGCGACACTTGTTGAACGGATTATGAAACAAAGTATAAATCAGGCATCAGAATCAGTGCTTATCGAGCGTACTCCGTGTCAGTGCTTATGGAGCATACTCCGTGTCAGTGCTTTGGAGTGTGCTCAATGTCAGTGCTCATTTCTTGACAGCGAGACGCAGTGCTGAGTGAGCCAGCGGTGCAGGTGCGCAGGAAAGGCAAGGGAAAGCAGATCTGGGCCATGGAGAAGATGGAGAACCGACTGGTGGACATGCGTGAACTCTACCAAGAGTGGAAGGACTATGACGAGGACAACCCTGTGAGTGAACGCTTGCCTTGCTCTCTAAACCTGTGTTCTCGACTACCGATGATTTGAAATTCCCATCTGGCTTTAAGGAGCTACCTGATAAATTTACTAGCTGTGAATGCATGCAGTTAAAAATATCACTTATCATTTACGGAACTGACCTATTTAGCACCAACATGCAGTGTGCATATTAGAATGTGTCAATTGGGGAGCTCACCATTCCATCCCTCCCTCACACAATTATTGAGACCCATGGTAGTGGCTCAATTTAATTATAAAGGCAGCACACCAGAAACCAGACAACTCATATGAAGGGCATGTGGCGAGCCTTGCCTTGTGCAAAATTGACACAAATCTCCTGTGCGTTCAGTTCCCAAGCTTTAACAGTCTTGATACAAAGTATAGCCACTTCTTTCAGGTCTCTCCTGCCATTTGGTGCTCTTCAGGTAGCTCTTGATTACATTTCATTTAGAAAATAATCGCTTTGCTGTTGCAATTGTGATTGGCAATGCCATAAACAGCAGTGCAGCCGCCTAAACCCCTCATCTGAAGGTAGACATTAGACATTGTGTTCCACAATGCGCATTTTCAGAACTTTGGAGACTGCAGTGATTTAAGCAATCTCAGCTTTGAAACAGGTCCTGAATAACAGCAGTTGAGCAGGGAAAGTATATGCACAGCATATTTTTTTTTTATCAATCTTTACATATCAATAAAGACACTACTTCTGCCAAAGAAAGTACTACAGATAATTTGTTTGCAATAAATTCCTTACATAAGTTTGATAATGCTCAGAGGCTACTATAAAATTAAAAAGCATGTAACCATGAAGGTGGTATGTTTGTTGAACGAAGGGTATATTAAACACTCAGTGATTTGTGTGTTGAGTTAACATTTCTTGTGCCATAGCTACATTTGGCTATGGAGAAATCAAGAAGTAATCTATGGGGTATTGTTGAAGGCAGTTCGAATTAGAGCATTGAAACCCACCAGGAAAGGATTTGATCCACGTTTAAGTTTACTCCATGTTTATTTTTATACCATGGTTCTAAATAAACAAACAGAAAAAAATCTTTATAATATATTCACAGGTATTCAAATCATATTCAATATTTTACAGAACAAGGAAAAGTATATAGATGAATGACAAAAGGAAAAGGAATAAACTTTAGCATTTATAAATCAATTGTATAACCAGCACGCTGAAATGGCAGACCGGAACCTGTGCGTATTCTAACAAACAATACCGTATTCATTCATTCAATATCAAAGTGAATAAATAACCAGATGCTAAACAAAATGTAAATATTCAATGTAAATAATTCAAGCTGTGTTATATGTTTGAGAGCTATAAGTGTTCAGTCATTTACAAATCAAGGAGTCAGCCAACATGCAATAGTAAATTAATAGTGTCTGCTGCCGTATCAGTTTTACAACTTAAAATATTCAAGTAAGTTCTAACATAGTCAGGGCAAATCAATATACAGTTGAGGCCAAAAGTTTACATACACCCAGGAGAAAGATATTCAAACTCAGTTTTTCACAACTCTGCACATTTCATGTTACCATACATTTCTTTTGGCAAGTCAATTAGAGCATCTACATCTGCTCACATCAGAGGTAATTTTTAAACAATCGATTAGAGACAGATTTATTTAATCTTTAATTCACTATATCAGAATTCCAGTGGGTCAAAAGTTTACATACACTTTTAAACAGTCCGGAAGATTCCAGAAATTAATGTAATGTCCAATTCCTCCTTGTTTTCCAAACAACTGAATGTACCACAAGCATCTGTACAAACCATTGCGTACAAATATATAAATCCTGGGACCACACCGACACTGCATCGTTCAGGAAGGAGGCACATATTAACTCCCAGGGCTGAATGAACTTTGGTCCAAAAGGTTCAACTGAACTGCAAGACAACAAAGGAACTGGTGAAGGAGTTGGAGGCATCAGCTACCAAAGTATCTATGAAGTTTGCAGGTGATCACCAGGACGAAGACCTAGCCTTTTGGAAGAGTGTTGTCTGGTCAGATTAAACAAAAATTGAACTGTTTGGCCATAATGATCAACGCTATGTATGGAGGAAAACGGCTGAGGCTTTTAATCCAAAGAACACCGTCCCAACTGTGGCAGCATCATGTTGTGGGGGTGTTTTGCTGGAAAAGGGACTGGTTTCACTTCAGAAAATAGATGGCATCATGAGGAAGGAGGATTGTCTAGATATACTGAAGGAACACCTCAAGACGTCAGCTAAAAAGTTAAAACTTGGTTGCAACTGGGTCTTCCAACAGGACCATGATCCTAAGTATACCTCCAAAGTTGTAACAAAATGGCTTAAAGACAGCAATGTGAAAGTATTTTAATGGCCATCGCCAAGCCCTGACCTGAATCCCAAAGAACATTTGTGGACTGAACTGAAAAAGCATGTCCGAGCAAGGAGGCCCATAAACCTGTCCGAGTTACACCAGTTCTGTCAGGAGGAATGGGCAAATATTCCGGCAAATTATTGTGAGAAGCTTGTGGAAGGCTTCCCCAAGCATTTGATTCAGGTTAAGCAATTAAAAGACAACACGACCTAATTCCAACAAAGTGTATGTAAACTTTTGACCCACTGTATGTACTATAAATCACAAGCTATGAAATACACATGTGAAATAACTAAGTTGTGATAGTTGCATTCATAAATTTTAACGCATTGATATAAAGGAAATTAAATGCCGCAAAATAAATTAAATCCTGCCAGCCTGAACACAAAAGTAGCGTAAGCCGTTAATAACATAACAGGAATATCAATTACTACAAAGATAAGTAACAAGAAGTATTTGCTTCAAGGAGCAAATGAACTCGTACTTACTTTAAAAGACGCAAGGCAAACAAACAGGATGTATCTAACAACCCGTTCCTACACAAAGATCAAAAGAAGTGCCTTTTTAAATTCTTACACATTCACACACACGCCTTGGCTTTGATGTTCGGTTGCTGTCCCAGGTGCTGGAAAGTGCGATCCCAGAGGTAAAAACATGTGGAACTAGCATGTTTTAAGTACTTTCTCAGCGGTGTCCCTAAACCCCCCCCCCCCCCCATTTTCATATTTGGGGCTTCCAGGGGAGCTTGTGTCTCATTCGGTGGATCCAAACTCTCTCTGGCTTCGCCATAATCCTCACCATACCACCACGCACTTTGCTTCTGCCAACTGGCCAACTAAGCCAACTAAGTGTGGGCTTGGTTAGTACTTGGATGGGAGACCACCAGGGAATACTGAGTTGCTGCTGGATTGGTGGGCCAACAGGGGGCAATCTTCCCTCTGGTCAAATAAACCCCAATGCCCCAGTGCAGTGACGGGGACACTGTGCTGTAGGAGATGCCGTCTTTCGGATGAGACGTTAAACCGAGGTCCTGACTGTGGTCATTAAAGATCCCATGATACTTATCACAAAGAGTAGGGGGTTCCCCGGTGTCCTGGCTAAAATCCCAGATCTGGCTCTCACAAAAACTTGCCACCTAATCATCCCCTGATTTAATTGGCTAAAAAATGTCCTCTCCCTCCAGTGGAGCTGCTCAGTGGCCAACAATAGAGGATTTTGGGTGTACTGGGCAGCTCCCAGGTGTGAATGTGTGAGTGTGAAGCAGGGCGTTCCTACAAAGGAGCATCCGTGCTCAGCGAACCTACCCTGGGTAAATAAATAAATAATTTGATGTCAGATGAGTCATTCTGCTGGAAATGGACTAGGCTGTTGGGCATGTTGCTCAGACTCCCTTCCTTTTTAACATTAACAAATTCCCTACCCATTTGTAAAGACTAAACCTGAAGATATAGCTCCAGATGCCGAATTGTTATTGAGAAATAAATGATCAATGTTCATCCAAAATGGCTGCCTTTTAATGAGGCATAATTTTCAGATGTCTGTATCTCTGGGGGAAAATAGAGTAAAAAAAAAAAGAGTTTCACTGTTTTTGTAAGGTTGCAAGGTCAACCCAAGTTATTAACACCTTAAATACCAATAATTTGTACAAAATAATGGATATAAATGTATACTGGTGATACATCTTCAGCAGAAGAATATCACATGTTGGCATGTTTTTTTCAGCCTCATTCTTCTATAATTTCATGAAGATATGTACTATTTAGCCCTCTGTGCCATGAGTGTATTGCATCAAGATCTGGTCCATAATCAGGATTAAGAATCCATTGTAACCATGTGGGAATTCCGTACAGACGACTGGTTGTACATGTGTCAGGAGTGTGTGATTATGCCCACATGACTTTCATTCTTAAGGCTGTTTTATAGTTCTGCGGAGTACACATAAAAACGGGTCTGCATAGGGGTTGTACGGAATGTGCGGCTTACGCGAAGCTTGCAGACCACATCCGCGTTCATGTCGCGTACCTCTCCAAGAATTTAAAAGTGCATAGTTAGCAACCAGTGCCCGCATACGCCGCAGTCACTGGCAGACGGCTCTGGCTAACAGGTTATAACTGTTGATTCACCAAACCGATAGCCAACGTTAAATATGCGGCTAAAAGCGCTTTTGTCAGCTGAATGTCTTCATTGCAAGAAGTTACGTCCAGGTGAGCATTTTTGTGGTCATTGGTGCAGTATTTAGTAGGTTTGGAAATATGAATGAAGGTAGTCATGTATTATATTGTGTTTTCTGTCTGGTTAACTCTGTCTTGTGTTATTCTGGCTACCTGGATACATAATACAGCCAACTTTAATTTGCTTTTAAGGCACAAGCGAAGCGCTTTATTTAGAACTATAATGGTCAGTAACAAAATCTAATTATGTGGCCTGCGCAACCTGAGCAACGTTCCGCACAAATTATCAGTTCGCGAGTGCCGCACACAACACAAACTATGCATAAGTATAAAACAGTCTTTAGAGTTCTTTGTTGATCTAACTTTCATATATACTACATTCATAGTTGTGACAAAACCGTACTCATTATGTATTCTTTGTATTCTGTATAGTTTTTTAAATTGTTATTATTTCATTCATATCCTTGGATAAAATCAGATAAAAGTGTTAACACTCCAAAATGGCAGCTATTTTGGAACGTATTTAGACCCTTGTGTCTGTTAAACTATGCATGAAACCATGTGTTTTTATTCATTTTAATGCACAAAGACTGCCTGAAGGAAGTATGGGGAAAATTGGAAAAATAAGCCCATAAAACACCTAAATCTCTTTCTCACTTTCTCTCTTGGCCTGAAGGTGATGCGCTCCTACTTCAAGAGGGCTGACCCATTTTTTGACGAGCAGGAGAACCACAGCTTGATCGGGGTGGCAAATGTCTTCCTTTCCTGCCTCTTCTACGACGTAAAGCTGCAGTACGCCGTTCCCATCATTAACCAGAAGGGGGAGGTATGAAAGCTTTTCCTCACATTATGATGCAAATCCTGCATTCAAGGTTGTCTTGATCATTATTTATGAACTTGTTGTATTGGTAATGACATCACAGCGAGGTCTCATTCCCCGTCAGGTGGCAGGGCGGCTGCATGTGGAGGTGCTGCGAGTAAGCGGGGGGTTTGAGGAGAGTGTGGTCGAAGAAGAGGATCCTGTGGGGGAGATACCGGAACGCAAGCTGGTCTGCATGGTGAGCGAATCCTGTTTCCTCGAGACCAGGGGTCTCAAACTTCAGTCCTGGAGGGCTGCTGTCTCAGCTGGCTTTTGTGATTTCCGTTCAGTCAGTAGCCAATTTAAACCTCGGAAACAAGGTATGTAGACTAATAATTAGTGGCTGAAATTAAGCACTTAACAGTGCAGTATGCAAGTTTGTTTTAAAAATGCTTTTGTTCGTATTTGGTTAAATTTTCTTTGCATCCTGACAGATATTAATGAATTAAAAGGTCTAAGAAAAAAATCAGGTCTCTCTAACTGCCCCAGGCTCTGAAATCAACCACTCCAGATGTCACCGTGCCTGAATCTTAATGGGTCATCGGGACTGTAGTCTGCCCTGCCTCCTGTTGCATATTCACAGCGTTGCCAGTGCAAACCAGGTGGGCGGGGTTAGGGCAACACTGTTGAAAGCAGAACAGAGGTAACTTTAGCTAGACCTCCTAATGACGTGAAACTCCAGTACTACCTTGTCATTTTACATTTTTAAACCTTTAAAATAAATTTTTTAATCAGAATTTGATGTTAAGATAATGAAAACAAAGACATTTTTTGAGTAAAATCAGATGAAACCCAATACATCAGCTTGTAGCTGTGAAAGCAGTTGATGTGATGTGACTGGTGACAAGCTGGCTAACCTCAAAACGACAGAAATCTCCAGTGTTACCTTGTCATCTTATATTTAAAAGCTTCAAAAGCTAGGCCTATATTTTATACTGAATTTGAGATTGAGACTTACAGATCACAAAAGCAAAGTCGAAGTAGTCGTTGCATGTGATTGGTGACACAACGGCAGTACTGTAGCTATTAGTAACGTTAGTCTAACGAAACTCTGGTGCTAGCTTGTCATATTACGTTTTAAACCATTAAAAGTCAAATCTATCAATGACTTTATATCTAGGCTTTTGTGATCTGTATGTCTCTGTAACATTAGTGTAAAAAAACTAGCTTGTTATCTTACTTAAATCTTTAAAACTATAGGTGACTTGTTCTATCATAATCAATCGGAAGTTGCTACAGCCAATTTCATGTAAATCGATGTTTGTCAAAAATAATTTTTGGCTGTTTTTTGGTTTCATTTTATTTTTAGCAGGAGAGATTTTCCTGGGTTTTATAACCTGTATGTCTTAATGCCAGTTTCAGAGTAAAAATCTTGTTTTGAAGCTTTTAAACGTAGAAGTACCGCAGTTTTGCATCGTTGGAGGTCTAGATAACATTACCGCTGCTCTTATCTGTTTAGCCCTAACCCCATCCATCCTGTTTGCTCTGGAAGTGCTGGTGCATACAATATAACCCATTAAAAACACTTGCCTTAATCCATATAAAAATATGACAAACATTTTCATTTCTTTGTAATTCATGGAAAAGGAAAAATAACTGAATCCATGCCTTTGTGTTTCTTTCAGCTAAGATGTACATCATATGTATGTATCCATGTATGTGTGTTTGAATGTATGTGTATTATTGTCTCATACATTTATATGCATTATTATTATCAGTTACTCATAAAAGACACAGTAAAAAAGATATTGTATCTCAACAAAAAACATGTTTTCAATGTACAAAACTGCCAAGCACCGTCTAAGTCATTCATTAAAACTTGGAAAATATTGACCTGCCATTCATAGTATTGATATCAAAATAAGACCAAGTTACAACAAACAATAGTGGTTGTTGTACATCACACAAATTGAACAAGCTCTATTCCAAAGCAGTGTTCCCTAAATGTTGCTTAATTATTTCATGTAACTTTGTGGCTCTGTGTTTTGTCATCTTACCATTGGGAAGACAATGTGGTAATTATTTGTGTCATATCAAAGTGTCAAATACCAATCATTTATATTGGAAATAATCTCCAATTGGGTTGTTATGCCTCAATAAATAAAAAATGACTACTCTATATGTTTGAACAATTGTCTGCATCCAATGGTTTGGGTGTATGAGAAGCACATCATGAATAAAATGCATTATTATTATTATTATTAGAAAATTGTGTTCACAAATAAAAATTTTTAGGGAAAATAAATTGTACTATTATACTTATTTGGCTAAACTTTATCCGACCCGCCAACATATAGTACATTAATGGGACAAACATACACTGCATGGTCAAAAGTATGTGGACACCCCTTCTAATTAGTGGGTTCAGCTACTTCAGCCACACCCATTGCTAACAGGTACATAGTCAAGTCAAGTCACTTTTATTTGTATAGCACATTTAAAAACAACAGGAGTTGCGCCAAAGTGTTTTCCAGTCACCACAATACAACACAACAAACCACAACAAAATTACGTCCCCCACATCGAATGTATTAACAATAAACATAAAAATAAAAAGAATAAGGAGTAAGAGGATAAAAGTAGGAAAAATCAATTTAAAGGACGATAGACCACAACAATGTAAAAGCATAGAGATACAACAACATAAGGCATTAGCAGACGCTCTTTCCAAGCGACTTACAAACTTTCTTAACTTAATGTATCATTATAGCTGGAAATAGAAGCAATCAGGTAAGTACCTTGCTCAAGGTACAACGCACCTTACCGGATTCGAACCTGCGACTTCGGTACAAGGCAGTTCACCCTGTGCCACCCTGAGAGGAGTTGTTTTGCGGATGACCTCAGTGACCTGGGAGCAGAATATGGAGTCAGTAGATCAGTGATGTACTGTGGAGCTAATCCATTTAGGGCTTTAAATACAAATATTAAAATTTTAAAATCAATCCTATATTTCACCGGTAGCCAATGCAAAAGAGCCAGAGCCGAAGTAATATGTTGCCTTTTCTTTGTTCCAGTTAAAAGTCTAGCAGCTGCATTCTGGACCATTTGCAGTCGAGACAGAGTGGAATGGGTCAACCCCATATATAGGGAATTACAATAATCCAGCCGAGAGGTGATAAAAGCATGGATAACTGTTTCTAAGTCCTTATGAGATAAAAACGGCTTTAACTTGGCTATGGTTTTAAGCTGATACAAATTGCCCTTCACAACACGACTGACTTGTCTGTTAAAGATGTGTCCAAGAAGACACCAAGATTTTTAACTACAATTTGCACATTTTTAGACAGGGGACCAAGCGCATTGCTTAGGCTAGTGACAGAGCTAGGAGGGCCAAATATAATTACTTCCGTTTTGTTATCATTTAGCTGAAGGAAGTTTCTCGCCATCCAGCATTTAATGTCATCTAGACAGTTAAAAAGGTTATTTAATGAGCAAGCATTGTCAGGTGTAACTGGCAGGTAAAACTGTGTGTCATCCGCATAACAATGATACACAATATTATGTTTCTCAAAAATAGAGCCAAGGGGAAGCATGTAGAGTGAGAATAAAAGAGGCCCTAAAATAGAACCTTGGGGAATGCCACATTTAATGGACGCCGGGGATGAACAGTTTCCTATTTTAACGGAAAAGGTTCTTTCTTTCAGGTAGGAGGTAAACCATTTTAACACTGAGCCCTGCAGGCCAACTTCACCCTCCAGGCGTCTTAAGAGAATGCCATGGTCGATTGTATCAAATACTGTGCTGAGGTCAAGCGAGACTAAGATGGCACAGGAACCAGAATCGACAGAGAGAAGGATATCATTATATACCTTCAATAGTGCGGATTCTGTACTATGCAGAGCTCTAAAACCAGACTGGAATTTGTCAAAAATGTTGTTTGTGTTCAAGTAGGAGGAGACCTGGGAGAAGACAACTTTTTCCAAAACCTTAGAAATAAATGGTAGCTTGGAGATAGGCCTGTAGCTATTATGGTCATTGGGGTCTAGGCTAGGTTTCTTTAGTAGGGGTTGCAGAATAGCGTGTTTAAAACTGAAAGGCACGACTCCATTTGTTAAACTGCTATTAATTATAGCCAAAATAAGGGGGCAGATTGTGGCAAGACATATTTTCGCTGAATTTTAACAGACAGAGATTTGCCGCGTTTACTCCGCCGCTCATAGCACTTGCTTTAGCGGGGAAAGAGCGAGATGTCCAGTGTGTTGTGATTTGGTATCTGACAGAGATGTCCGCAGAATGTATAGGATTAGTAGAGGGTCCTAGCTCTACATGAGCACCAGTAAAGAAATAGGAGGAACCAATTAGACTGGCGCTAGGACCCCGGGGACATCAATAGTAGTGAGACTGGTTAGAACACCTGGATTTCGAGGAAGTGTTTTGGCTTTCTGACAGTGGAGCGCCTTGGTGGGCAACACAGTAAA
Organism: Anguilla rostrata; assembly: GCF_018555375.3. NCBI lineage: Eukaryota > Metazoa > Chordata > Actinopteri > Anguilliformes > Anguillidae > Anguilla > Anguilla rostrata. The sequence continues at coordinate 31,202,087 of NC_057938.1, forward strand.
AAATGTTTGAAGACAGTAGCTTTATCCCCAGCCAATTAGGATGTATGCCATCATTCTAAATAACTGTCTGCATTCCCAGAAGAGATTGAAATTGTCGATGTAGGAAGCTCCGTGGGCAGCGCAGGCTGATGAGAGCCAGGTGTGCAAAGACAGTAGCCTGCTAAAACGCCCAACACCATGGCCACAGAAGGGAATGGGGCCGGACACATAAATATGTCTCACAGATCTCTTCAGGGAACAGAATAAGTGCACAAAGTCAATTTTCAAAAGTTCAGACTGCTGCTTGCAAATGTCATTTGTCCCTACATGAACATGATCTTAGTAATGTCCGGTTCGTTTGCGAGGATCTCGATGGCTTTTTCCTCTATATCGCGGACAGTGGCACCCGGGATACAACAAGTTTTAGCTGAGCTAGTTTTAACGTTCCTGATGATGGAGTCTCCTATGATCAGGGTTGTGATCGGATGTGGACGTTGTCTTGTGGATTTGGAGCTGGTCCTCCTGGAGGCTGAGTGGCAGTGTCGACCGCGGGGACTAGGGGCTGCCAGTCCAGGGGCGTCATTCCCTAGACCAGAACCGGTACCGGGACTCCTCAAACTTCTGGGCAGCAGCGCTGGACTGGCCATTGGCTCCAGGCCGACAGTGGACAGATGTTGGTCCAACTTCCCCAGCACATCGAACCTGTTACCCAGCTGGATAGACCCCGGAGGTGGAGTACGGGAGGAGTTCCTACCTCAATTCTTGTCGCCCCGGATGACGATCCACGGTTCCGGAGGAGCGGGTGTGGAACAGATCCGTGCCTTAGGTTTAGCTCCAAGCGTGGGCCAGGGGTCCTCCTCTGGGATTGAGCTGACAATCGGTGGCTCTGGCTCCGTAGTTGGAGAGGGAGCATGCCAGGGAAGTTCGGTGTTGTCAGGAATGCGGGAGGCTTCTGCAGCCAGCGAGTCCAGGAGTCGTTCATCATCTTGGATCTGGTAAAGCTTGGAAATTCCGACTTTCTAGTTCGATTACTTTTTGGCTCAGCCAAAGGCATCCAGATCAGTCCGGGGAGAGGTGAGTGTTGGCATTGATATAGAGATTAAGATCCTCAGTGAAAGCGACTGGCTAGCTAAGCCATCAGGCTAAAGACAAACCTAGCTAAGCTAGTAGCAGCTAGTATTAATTCCAGTGAAACGAAATGCCAACAGCACTTAAGAGAGTGCAATAAAATGATCTGCGTTGAGAAATGATCCACAGACTTTCACCAAATAAAAGTATAAGAACTACACTACACAACACCGTAGTTGTAGACAGTTGCAGTTGTAGATAGCTGCAGTTGAGAAAGCAAACGTTTTTGGAAGACGCGATCAGGCTTCACACGTCCGGTACTCTCAGGAAAGGAGACATAAAATCAAGCATACAGCCATGCAATCTACACAGACAAACATAGGCAGTAGAGTGGGTCATACTGAAGAGCTCAGTGACATTCAACATTGCACTGTCATAGGATGCCACCTTTCCAACAAGTTAGTTCGTCAAATTTATGCCCTGCTAGAGCTGCCCAGGTCAACTGGAAGTGCTGTTGTTGTGAAGTGGAAACATGTAGGAGCGACAGCAGCTCAGTTGTGAAGCGGTGGACCACACAAGCTGCTGAAGTTTGTCATGTGTAAAAATCATATGTCCTCGGTTGCAACACTCACTACCGAGTTCCAGAGTTCCTCTGGAAGCAACGTCAGCACAAGAATTGTTTGTTGGGAGGTTCATGATATAGGTTTTCATAGCCAAGCAGGCGCACACAAGCCTAAGATCACCATGTGCAATACCAAGCATTGGCTGGAGTAGTGGAAACACATCCTCTGGACTGATGAATCACGCTTCACTATCTAGCAGTCTGATGGATGAATCTGAGTTTGGCCAATGCCAGGAGAACGCTACTTGCCCAAATGCACTGTACAGTTTGGTGGAGGAGGGACTAATGATCTGGGGCTGTTTTACATGGTTTGGGCTAAGCCCCTTAGTTCCAGTGCTACAGCATACAATGGTACACCAGATAATTGTGTGCCAACAGTTTGGGGAAGGCCCTTCTGTTTCAGCATGACTATACCCCTGTGCATGTCCATAAAGAAATGGTTTGCTGAGTTTGGTGTGGAAGAACTTGATTGGCTTGCTCAGAGCCCTGTCCTCAACCCCATTGAACACCATTGGGATGAAATAGAACACTAACTGCCTTGTCGCCCAACATCAGTGCTCGACCTCACTAATGCCTTCCCAGAAGATCCCAGAAGAATGGAGGCTGTTATAGCAGCAAATGGGGACCAACTCAATATTAAAGACCCTGTGCAGCCTCCATTTTCTTGCATTTAAATTGTTCCTTTAGTTACTAAATTACAATAAACCAGTATATGTATTTTTTCTACTTATTAGACTTTGAAAAGAGAAAAAACCTTCTTTGATGTAAAACCTGAATTTCTTAATATAGCAGAATCAAGACTGGCTGGGCATGTCAGTTCTGTCCTAATTATTTATGCATTCACTTTTGATTGACAGCCAGGGCCACTCACTCCCACTGACCTGGATCAGTGCTCACTCAGCACGTAACGTCAGTTGTACGCGAACTTTAGCTAGTTATCATACGATCGTAATAATGGATAACAAGTATAGCAATAACAGCATTAGAAATATTGAGCTGTATATGTATGAGCCCATCGCTTACAGCCTACAATATAGGACCCTAATGTTATAGGATAACCTATATTAGCACATAACATTATCGTTTGGTTTTTTGCTGCAGTAACCTTATAACAGTCTGGAGAATAAAGTAACGTTACACTCGCCAGCTAACGTTAGCTATATTTACACAAGATAAGTGCAGCTCATTGCTACATTAGAAAAATTATCGATAGCCAGACAGCAAGTAAATAGCCAGGCAGCAAGTAAATTGGGGAAATGAGGTTAATGGTTAGGTTATAGTTTGTAGGCTTGATTCGATTAATACTTAAAAGAACGTCATCTAGCCCGAATGGATGCTTACCGGAACTGGTAAGCGTCCGTTCGGGCTAAACATCATCGACAGCGAAGTAAAGTGAGGTTAGGATGGCTAACCTTATGATTTGTAATATAATCTATATCAACGTTAAGTAACTTTAACATTAACTGATCATATTAAGCAAAGGCTTAATTAGATTATCGATAGCATCAAAGCTATCTTGTTGGGTTAGTTAGCTATGTTGTGTTTCATGCACATTGAGCTAGGTAGCATGCGTAAAACGCCTAAAGCAAGGCATGAAAAGATGCATTCCTATCTCTGCAATCTTTAGTCACACAATAAGGCATTGTTGAACTGGATAGTTAGTTAATGTTAGCAGCAGACCCGCGCATTATCTATTTGAGAATTTGGTCATGGCCTTGAACTTGGGAGCGCACACTACATAAATATTCATACTGGGTGAGTGGTTTGGCCACCGCACATTGGCCAGGGCAAATTAGAAACATTTGTGACGTCACGATCTTGGTCTCAAAACCACCAATACCAAATACTCCACCAGGTGGCAATGTCGAGCATTGTATAGTTTTTAGTCTAATTCATTACATACATGTATGAAATACTTTTTAAATCGATGTGTAATTAACCTTGTAGTCTTTGGTCATAATATAAGCATTTTGACTGCATAGGGTCTTTAATGCCCATTGTTTTGGAAGGTTCAGCAAGCATGTGTGGGTGTTATGTTCGGGTGTCCACATACTGTTGGCCATGTAGTGTATGTCTGGATAGGTTTGCATTCATCCCCCCCCCCCCCATTTCTCTTGTGCAAATGATTGTGTTATTTTGTATAAATGTCTGCTTGTAAATGTTGTCTGACATCTAATTCACCATTTGCCTTTTTCTCGGCCCTGGAATTGAACATAGCACTTGGTCATCATTAGAGCTCGACCGATGCCAGATTTTTGGGTCCGATGCCGATCCCGGTTTTGGAGAGTCCTAGCCCACCGATTACCGATGTTTTGACCGACATTTTGTCAAAAAGTGCAACATTTTCAAATCAATTTGAAAAACTTATTTTTATTAAAGTTTCTATATTTAAGAACATTTAACTTATAAGCAAACAAATAAAAATAAAAATAAACACACAAAGAACTTTTTAGATTAAAAAAGTAAAAGATGATATTAAATTAAATATATATATTAACACCATCTTTAAGTGTGTGAAATCAAAATAACTCCACACCTTGCTTTTACTCCTTTCTTTTCCAGCCATCTATAAAAAATTAATTTAAAAAAATCAGTTTTCCAGTTACAAACATGTATTTTTATGAATATTATTATTGTTGTTAGTTAATTTGCTCTAAATACTTCATTACATCTTTCTCAGTACATTAATTATATTTTCTTAGATTATTCTCTCATGATCTCAAAGAGTAGACTACAGGCTTCCCTGTCCATGAGAATTTCTGGTGTTGAATATCACAATGCGCTCTAAGTGGACTAGATGACACACTCGCCGCAATAACGCTTAGCTATTGACACAGCCTCATTATTTCTTATATATTATCTCAGTAAGTTAAATGATTCATATTTTTATGTTTATTTCTACTACATGATCTCAAAAGTAAACATTATCTAGGCTGAGCTAAAGTGTGAATCAAGTGTAAAGTTGATAAAATTAAATTGACCGGATGAAATACGTGAAAAAACTACAATGCGCTTTCATGCTGGTTACCCGCACTAACTGTTGGTTGATTCACTTCTCCAACAGCAATCCTTCTCTCATGTTATCACGACAAAGCTAGATAACATGGCTTAAAATGATCCATGTTAGAAGTGTTTTATCTGCGTTTTTACTGTCTGGTTAGCTTGCGACGATGACGCTTGACTAGATGACACACTCGCCTGCAATAACGTGTTGGTTATTGACACAGCATCTTATAGTAGCTAATATCATTATCTCAGATAAAGAAACAAATGTGTGATGCATTCAATCACCATTTTATTTTGGCTCGTTATTTATTTGAGAATACAGCGATGTCCTCTGGAAATGTAGATCCTACGTTGCTTATGTGCCACTTCATAAAGGCTTGTTAGCCAGATAGCTTGCTAAAGTGAACCAAATATGTTAGCTAGCTCGCTCGCCTGATAATGAGGATTGATAAACAGAGTGGTCATATAAACAAATTTAATGAAAAGCTTTCACTAAATATACATACCTTTATTGCAGCAATCAAATCTGTGCAGACAAGTCTTGCAGTAGAGAATATTGGATGAGGCACGAGTGACAAACGTCTTATTAGAGAAGTAGCGCGTCAGCTGCTGCAGTTCACACTTGTATTAGAGCTCCCTCAACTGGATAATTCTAGTAAATAGCAATTACAACGTTCGAACAGACAAGTACAGATAAATAATCAGTGTTTTTTTGTTTATTATACTTATTAAAAAATCGGGACACATCGGCGGCATAACTGCCGATCCCAATGTCGTCAAAAAAGTCAAATAATGGCCGATATATCGGCCAAACCGATATATTGGTCAGCCTCTAGTCATCATAGCCTGGAGATAAGCCACAGAGAAGGAACTGTCTGGGGTGTAGCCGTGTGTTTTTGTGTGTGTGGGCCTGCGTGTGTGCGTGTGTCTGTGTGTGTCTGTGTGTGAGTGTGTGTCAACAGGGGTGGCCTGAGAAATACCATTTTGGCAGTCTTCATAGAATTATGTACCTTTAAAAATAAGTTAATACACCTTCGGGCACCATGTTGGATTTGCTGGGCACGCCATACTAGAACACAGCGTAAGTCAAGAGTGTCACTACTAACCTTGTTACTTGGTTTAATTGTGGGACAATATTCCACAGGCTACAATCAACAATTTGATCAATTCAGTGCAAAGGAGATGTGTTGCGTTGCCTGAGGCAAATGGTGATCACACAAGATACTGATCGGTATCCTGTTTATTTCATGGTATCTTCTTTTTTGGGAAATCTGTGACTAACAAATCCATATCTGTATCCCCAATCACATGAAATCAATAGATAGATGCTTAATTAATCAATTTCAGTTGACTGGTTTACGTTTATTACCTTTGAACTCAATAAAATCTTTGAAATTGATGTGTTGCATTTATATTTTTGTTCAGTGTATGTACTTAATGTATTTTACAATCTGTATTTATTTTAACTTACAAATATACAAGAACTTGTATATATCCTTTGTTTTCATTAGTTGTTTAAAACATTCATTTAAATCAGGGGTGTCAAACTCAATTGCACAGGGGGCCAAAACTCAAAGCACACTTTAGGTCGCGGGCCGAACAGGATAAACATTTATTGAACACGCTAAAACTAAATGTTTTTTGAACATAAATATGAATAAAAACAGACAGGAATATTATTATAGAATAAATTAATTTAAACTTTATATAACTTAAAATACTTTGCTCTCCATAAAAATATCTCTTGTCAAAATTATACAAATTCAAAATATGAGCATGGTCCAAAAAACTCTGGAAATATAAATAAAATTTGTGCTTTTCAGCAAAAAATAAAAATAACAAATCAAAACATTCAGTTTTCTTTGCTCTTATGCTGTTTTGTCAGAGCTGGATGCTTGGCATCTTTTCTTGGCAACAAGTTTGTTTAGGTTTGGTGTAAGATTCTGTGTTGTGGAGATTCTCAGGATGGACTGCAGGTGTTCATCAGTGAGACGACTCCTGTGTGCTGTTTTGTTAATCTTCATCGCTGAGAACAGCTTCTCACACATATGTGCTACCAAACATGCACAAGGTTCGAGCCACATGTAGACGGAGCTGAGGCATTGCTTCAGGAATGGAGCGAATAAACTGTGCGGGCCCTGCAGTGTCATACTTTGCCTTTAGTGTCCCATTACACTGCAGCTCTATCAGCTCCATCTGAATCTGTACAGGTGCAGTTTCCACGTCGACGGCAAATGGGTTGCGAAGCAGCTCAAAATTCCTTTTTTGTGCTTCAAAGTCTCCAAAGCGCCGTAAGAACTCAGTGCGAAGTGCGCTCAGTTTGTCAGCAAAGTGCGCATTAGGGAACATCGTTGCACCGACTTGGTTCAACATTACTTGGCAACAGGGAAAGTGAGGCAAGTTGCACTGGTGCATTTGTGTCTCCCATAAGAGCAGCTTCACTTGAAATGCCTTCACTGCATCATACATGTCAGTGATCATGCGGTCACGTCCCTGGAGCTGAAGGTTCAAGACGTTGAGATGAGTTATGTCAACTAGAAACGCCAACTCACATTTCCACTTCTCATCCCGCAAAACTGTGGAGTCTTTTCCTTTACTGTCCATGAACTGACAAATTTCCTTGTGTAGCTCAAAAACTTTTCCTCGACGCACCAACTGTATGATAAGGAATGTCGGCAAACTCTGAATCTATTTCTCGCATAAAAGACTGAAATTGCCGGTGATTTAAACCGTTAGCTCGGATAAAGTTTACGGTTTGCGTTACAGTGCTCATTAAATGTTCCATTTTTAACACTTTACCACACAGCGTTTCCTGATGTATGATGCAGTGATATGCTTTCAACTCACCAGTACAGTTCTCCTCCTGCATCTTTACCCGCATCCTCCCCACTAGCCCATTTTTTTCACCGCACATCGCCGGTGCTCCATCTGTTGTAAGTCCAATCAGTTTGTCCCAGGGCAGTTTCATGTCGGTTACACTTTGACATACGTTTTCAAAAATGTCTTTTCCTGTCGTTGTCCCGTGCATCGATTGAATGTCTAATTTCCTCTGTAACGCACAAACTGGAGTCCACTCCACGGATGAAGATGGCTAGCTGTGCAGTGTCCGTCATGTCAGTACTTTCATCCACAGCAAGACAGTATGCAATAAAGTCTTTGCTTCTTTCCATCAACTGTGTTCTTAAATCAGTGGCCATCTCACAAACCCGATCAGCAACCGTATTTCTACTCAGGCTTACATTTGCCAATATCTGCCTGTTGTCTGGACACAAGACATCGCACACCTTCATCTTGCAGCTCTTCAGAAACTCTCCCTCAGTAAATGGCTGGCCTGATTTGGCTATCTCTTCTGCCACAATAAAGCTTGCTTTCACAGCAGCTTCACTCTGTGATTTCGCTCTGGTGAAAAACGTCTGCTGAGATTTCAGATTCTTTTTTAACTCTTCTACTTTCTGTAGCTTCTGCTCTGCACTCAGGTTTTTCAGCTTATCCTGGTGTTTTGCCTCGAAGTGCCGTCTTAGATTAAATTCCTTAATTACAGCCACATTTCCTCCACAAATAAGGCACACGGGTTTACCGGCAATGTCAATAAACATATACTCAGCCTCCCATCGGTTTTGAAAGGCTCTGTTTTCAGAATCAACTTTTCTTTTCGCCATTGTTAGGGGCTAGCTTTGACTTTACAGTAGGGTTGTAAACAGTTGATTGACGCGGGAATGTTCCCGTGTAACCTATCGTTGGGCAAGGCAGCTGTTGCGCTGCATTATGGGATCTGTAGTTTGTGTGTTATCAGCGCTTCATATCGCTGGTCCATTAATAACAATAATAATAGATCTATATAAAATGATCTCGCGGGCCGAATATAATTGTATGCCGGGCCGGATGTGGCCCGCGGGCCTTGAGTTTGACACATATGATTTAAATGATGTCTTCTTCCATGAGGCTATTCTTGTTATTTGACACTTTGATGTGACACAATGACCACTTTTTGTTAAGATGATTAGATGAAAAAACACAGGGCCATGTTACTTGAAATAATTAGGAAATATTGGGAAGAATTGATTTCGATTAGAGCTTGTTTGATTTGTGTGAGCTACTACAGCCAATATTGTTTGTTGCACCTTGGCTTCATTTTGATTGCAATGCTTTCAATGGCAGGCCTCGATTTTGCTAGTTTTAATAAATGATTTATTGACAGTGCTTTGTATGTATGCATAACATTACATTACATTACAGACATTTAGCAGACGCTCTTATCCAGAGCGACGTACACAACTTTTTACATAGCATTTTACATTGTATCTATTTATACAGCTGGATATATACTGAAGCAATTTCGGTTAAGTACCTTGCTCAAGGGTACAACGGTAGTGTCCTAACCGGGAATCGACCCTGCGACCTTTCGGTTACAAGCCCAGTTCCTTACCCACTGTGCTACACTCTGTCCTCCGTCCGCATAACTTGGTATTTTTGTTCGTTGAAAACATGCAGAATAGGTGTTCCGCATTTAACTCATGGCTATGGGGCGCATTTTCATCTGTATGTTTGTGAACGATTGCATTTATATTAATCGCTGTTTTGAATACAATTCAATGCCTAGCTAGCTAATTAGCTAGCCGGGATAACAAGCATGCCATGACCTAAAACCAATAATTTTTATATTGGCTCAGTGACAAGTGACGGAGAACCGATCATAAAGCTAGCTGGCATTCAAAACCCGTTTCAGAGGGTCGTTACGTCTACACTGCGTGACCACACCATTTAAAAAGCAAGACAGTGCTTGGGAGATGAATTTGATTGACTTATGGTTTCATGCAGTTTTATTAAATAATGTAATGACAAAAATGACCAAAATTGGTGCTAATTGTATGGTATAAAACGAGAAGGAACTATTTTTTCTTGATAGAATCATTGAAAATTGATTCTATCAATTTAGAATCATTGAAAAACCTCTGGTCGTCATTCATTTCATAGAATTGACGACCAGAGGTTTTTGCTTAACAACGGTGCCAATGGAACTACCAACCAGAGTTTTTGCATAACAACGGTCCAAATAGAACTACCAACCAGAGTTTTGCTTGACAACGGTAAAATAATATGCCCAAAACGCCCATGGAAGAATATTTCACTTTCAGCTGATTAAATCGATAAAAATCAGTAAATATAAAATTAACGGCTTCGCCTCGGCCGCATCACCACCCCTGTCGTACATTATTTTCCAATAACAGGATAGCCCGTCGTGGTTTATTCCTTACATATAGTGCACAGAAAATGCCAAGGACAATTTAGCATAAAATAATTTTGCTTGCTAGCTGATATAATGTTAGCTACCTTTTGATGACAAACAAAAAGTCAGTATTCATCAAAATTTAGCAACTGTACAAACTCACCTTTATATTGGGCTCTTTTCTCCTCCTCTTCCGTTCTCTGTTTTCTCCCCTCTGCCCCTGACAACTTTGTTCGTTTCATTGTTGTTTTTTATGATATAACGTTAATTACAGTCACTTAATAGGTGGGCTTAGCTAGCTATCTCGTCTAATCTGAAGAGGACGGGCATGACGTGACGTCAACGATGCGATAATGCGCACTTGACACTCCCTCTGAAAAGGGGATGATTGACGGTGACTGTGTGCGCTGTGTGCATCGTCGTGTGTGATTAGGAGAGAGGAGGGGGCGACCCGGGCAGGCGGCTGCAGGGTGCAATGATTGAATAGGAAGAACAAAAAAAATTTCTCCCTCCCCTACCAACGGATGGCGCCATCAAAATACAATTGCCTCAGTGACAATGATCAGCAACTACTCATTAATAGTATTATTTGTTCTTATGATCAGAATAAAACAATCACACATAGCGTAATTTACAACAAAGCACAGCTTAACCTGAGTGTATGATTAACGTAGCCAAAGTATTTTATAGGCCACCAGGAGGGTATGTTTTTTCTCTGAGGAAATCACTGAGGGTACTTCCTATCAATCAGTCAATTTTCAGAAGGTGTGTTAGACTTATTGGTTTAGGATACATGGTTTCCGCCAGTGTATTGTAAGCCCGGTGGCCCGCTGGGCCTAAGTTGACCCCCCACCGGGCCTAAGCATCAGGGAATTTTTTTTTTTTTTTAATGTATTTTAAAGATGTTTTTAAACTACAGTTACAGTGGGGCGGCTCGGTTGAAAAGCTCACCAGCGACATCTGTTGGTTAAAACGTGAACGCAATCGGAAAACAGCAGGTCTGAGATCAGTGCTCTTCACCCTCATTGTGCGTAGTGACATTCAACCTTTTTACAGTCTCTGCATTCAACACACTTCCAGCTATCACAAGCTAACGTTACCTAGCAAGCCACCAATTCTTATTTAGTAGGCTAACTAACCTCGTTACAAACTGTGTTATAACTTCATCTCGTCGGTAAGTACATTCTTTTTATATTAACTTAAGCAGTGTGTAGGTAACGTTAAACTAGTAGCATGAATGTAACGTTCGAAATATTGTGACATTGCATGACTTATTAATCGCCAACGAAATAACGACTCAACTTGTTTATTAATAATTTTCCCGACCATGAAAACTGCCTGACTTGTTTACATTTTGGACAGATGTGGCTACAGAGTAAATCCATCGTTGTTTCCATCCCAGCACTTTCGACACAAGTAATATCGGAAAAATCCTAAAAAAAAAGTTCTTACGGTGAAGAGTGCCTGACCGGCAAAGAAATGTGTTAACACAGCGGCAAAATTAGGCTATATCTAGAAATACCATCTTTGGAGAAAAAACGGTACGGTTGAGGCACTCTTCACGGTAAGAAGAAATTTCAGGATTTTTTCGATATTGCTTGTGTCTAAAGTGCTGCTACGGACCAACGATAGATTTACTCAGGAGCCACATCTGTCCAAAATGTAAACAAGTCAGGCAGTTTTCACGGTCGGGAAAAATTTTATGAAAATGTGGTTATGTAGCTAACTTAGCTAGCTAGCCAAACAGTCAATAACACAGATACTTCCTTGGTGCCATTTATGGATAATGTCAAGGAGGAAAGGTGGCCTACTATAAAAGCCAAAAAACCTTAGACAGTTTTTTAAATGTTTATATGTGCCCAGCATTCCAAGGCTCGTTGTAAGATTCAGTAGCCAATCAGGACTTGAATACAAGTTTTTTGTAGAGTGCAAAAACCTTTATCATTTATTTTAATTTAATTTCTTTTGTTGTTGTTGAAATGTGCCCAGCATTCCAAGGCTGTAAGAATCAGTGACCAATCAGGACTTTTTTCAAGTTTTTTGTAGAGTGCAAAAACTTTGATATTATTTATTTTCATTTAATTTAATTTCTTTTGTTGTTGTTGAAAACACAGCATTCCAAGACTGTACATTGTTGTCAGATTCTTTGTAAGACTGCTATGCTGTAAATAGTTGTTGATTTTTTTAAATGTGTGTTGAATAAATGACTTATTTATAACAACATTCACATTACGTATTCATATTTTCAAATCTCCAGTCAGCTTTTAGCACTGACTTGATGTAGGGCCCTATGGAATCTGTGTTATAGCTTTTTAAAATTCTAAATTCCGTCCGTGATTCTGTTATCACAGAAACTATAGTGCCCTACCTTAATGCTGCCATCAGTCTGTTTCTGGCCCGCGCCGGGCCCCTGTCAAAAAAGACACTTGCCACCGGGCAACAACTTTTCTGGGGGAAACTCTGGGATATGAATCAGGATATGATTTTGAGTCTAGTGCAGAAAATGTACTTAAGTCTGCACTTCATTTTCCCAGGCAGGAATCCCTGTTTTATCAAATGTCGCAGTACTATTTTTTCAACTTTACTGGTAACTGAAAAAGTGGAAGGTGGACATAATGGCAAAAGAATAATAAAGTGAATTGTTACCAAACAATGTACTGTTTTATTTCCAGTATACAAATGGTTACATGCCATAGTTATAAAATGAGAAAATATTGAACATATTCAATTTAGATATTTTTCATCAATATATTGATATTGAAAGAATTCACAATATTGTTGGACCCTAATGAGTACAGTATTACATTACTGGCATTTAGCAGATGCTTTTATTCAGAGCAACTTAGACAACTTTTTACATAGACATTGTCAACATTTACATAGTATCCATTAATAAAGCTGGATATATGCTGAAGCAATGCAGGTTAAGTACCTTGCTCCAGGGTACAATGGCAGTCCTACCTGGGAATCAAACCTGTGATGTTTAAGTTACAAGACCAGGTCCGTATCCATTATGCTACTTTGTCGCCTACATCAGTGAGTGTGTTTGAGTGTGTGAGAGACACTGCATGTGCACCTGTTGTGTTTATCACCCGTAGTAACCTGTCCTATTGTCTCTGTTTCAGGTTAAGATCCTCCAGGCCACAGGGCTTCCTAGGTACCTCTCCAACTTTGTGTTCTGCCAGTACTCCTTCTGGGACCAGGAGGAGCCTATCATTGTAGCACCGGAGGTGGACCCCTCTGCCTCCTCCCCAACCAGTAAAGACCCTCACTGCATGGTGGTGTTTGACAGCTGCAAGGTGAGGAAGCTCAGTGTTCATGATTGATGTCTTGGTACCTGGTTAGGTTAGTACAGCTTTAGTGATGTTGCATCTATACTCACAGGTCTGCAAATGTGGTTAAGCAGGTCTATTGTTCATGTAAATCAGGAGAATGCACTTACGTTATCATCGATTGTAAGATGCACTGGATAAGAGCATCTGCGAAATGAATGTAATGAAATGGAGCTGTGCCAGATAAAGTTATGGTGGAATAATGGCGCCTGCTGTGGAAAAGGTCCAGTACTGTAGTTGGTGTGCACAGTGACCTTGACATTGACAATGACCTTGTAGATTCTATACTGATGCCTTAATGCTGTATCCACAATACTGCTTACATGGATTTTTTATTTTTTATTTTTATTTTCAGAAAACAAAAGGAAAAATACAAAAAAATGCCTGGGATTGCAGTGCTTAAGTGTACATACATACCAACATACCCCTTAAAAACATAACCCACATGCTTACAACACTTTACATAAATTGTCACAACAGCTTTTTGATAGCAGGCTGTTCCAAGTTGCTCCATGTAATCTTGCAGAGGCTCTTTCAAAGGCCGCTGTTGCTTGAATGTATGACAGCCAGCTGTTTGTAAGACTGGAGATAGCCATGCTTTAAGAATTCTTAGCTGCTAATACAAGTCTACGGTCATGATTAGATAGGCACAAGCTTTTTAAAAGACAGAGTGCTGCCAAAAGGGGGACTAAAGTCCCAATAATCCAGGACATCCTCTTTAACACTTCTGTCCAGAAATTAGAAATTACCGGGCATTCCCAAAACATGTGTAAAGTGGTTCCAATACTTACAAATTGTACATGCTGCGACCTTGGCCAGTCTCATGTGGTACTGCTTGAGTTGTGTGGTATGAACTTTGTGTTTGAGTTTGTAATGGATACTTTGTGCCAGGTTTCTTGATGATGAGAAAGTATTGTCCCACACCCTATCCCATTCTGGTGTTTCATCGAAAGTGCTTCACTGTCTGTCCGATACTGCAGACAGTTACACACCTAGGTCGGTTGAGAGGCTAGCATTTATGTGGCCTTTTTAGCAGGTAGCACCTGCTGTAGCATCAAATGTGCCCTACAGAGACCTCCCTTTCTTTTTGGTTGCCAAGTCCGAATGAGAAATGCCCTGTTAGAATGTGGTATCAAACTGTCAGTAAATGTTATGTCCAGTAAAAAATAAATAAATAAAACCCCTGAAAAGTATCGCTAACTGCAGTCACACTTGGGAGATGGGAACCCAATCACATGACCATCTTGGGTGTTTGTGAACCAAAGTTCCTGCTTCAATGTTTTTTGAATAAAATAATGAATTAGCCAGACTAAGAGATTTTTTTTTGTTTTGTTTTTTTTGGCTTTTTGACTGTAAAAAGTTAAATTATCAGAAAAAGAGATGAATTAGTTTCACAATGAACTAGGGTTGCAGCTGAACCAACATACAAATGTATGCATATATAAATGTACATTCCCTACAAACTCTTATCTGTATTTAGGAGCAATTCTGCCCTGCAAAAATAATAAAGAAGAATTCCTCCACAAAACAACATTAACCCTATTTAACTTAACCAAGGCTTAGTTGTCTTTTGTTGTGGCTGGCCAGAGCCCTTCTCCACACAGAAATATTGGCAGCAAAAGGCAAGAATTTGGTGAAAGTAGACATAACTATGACATACACCTTGACCCTTTCTCATTTTTGAAGAAATACAATGAGCAGGTCATTTGAATTAGGAGATGCCTCCCCCCAGCCTCCCAAACTAGGCGAAGGGGGCGTTGACCAAACTCGCAGTATTAGCTTGCCAGCTAACTAGCGTAGTGTGTGCTCTCTGGGGCCCTTTTGACAAGGTTCTACTGCCCTTGTGTAAGGTGGGGATCACAGACAGTATCCGTAGTATTCCGTTACATCATGCACTACAAATGGCCGCCCTATTGTGCGGATACAGGAATACATTAGCAAGGTAGACTGAAGTGACATTGGAGGGCAGCAGCACCGATCGCTGAAAAATGTCAGCCAAACCCAAGACAAGATACATCGACACTAGTTATCTCCAAAAAATGTGCTGAAATGTGTACTATTGTAAATTGTATTGCTAACTAGCTAGCAAGCTTCAACATGTTTCATTCCACCTTTTAATCAAACAGCCTCAAGACAAAATTTCCACATTGTGGCCAAATTCTTAGGTCATAAAGGATTTTGGTGGTACTTGGCTCCTGCAGTTTTACAGAGTCTACTTCTGCCAATGCATGCTTGTCATAGGCTCAGATAAAGTTCTAGCAGTGTTAAAAATTTTGAAACTTTATTGTACTGTGTGCCTGGTGTTACGGGCTGATCCCATTATATGTGTGTGTGAATATACACACAGTCCCCTAATGTTAGGAATAAAGACATTTTTTTTATTGATTTGGCTCTGAGCATAATAAAACTTTCACATGTGGTTGAAGTGTAGATTCTCAGCTTTTAGTAAAGGATACTTTTATATATTTTGGTTTCACCTTGTAGAAATATCTGAAAAAACACATTTTCAACATTTTGCATACTAAATGCATCAGCCAGCAAACTGAGCTGGACAGTCTAGGCCAGGGGTGGCCAACCCAGGTCCTGGAGAGCCGCAGGGTCTGCTGGCTTTTGTTTTTACTCGGCACTTAATTGATCAATTAAAGCAGTTGATTACACAGTTAACTCACCTCACCTGGTTTATTTTGTCTAAGTGGTTGTTGTATTTATGGTGAAAACAAAAACCTGCAGACCCTGCGGCTCCCCAGGACCGGGGTTGGCCACCCCTGGTCTAGGCTATGAGTCTTTGAGTGTGGCTATGAGTCTACTTCAGCGATCAGCTTTCTACTGCAGGGCTGTGATGACCACGTTTCTTCTGGTTATCCCCATTGCTACTCCCTAGGCACATATACTACCATTTGCTGGGTGTGAAAACTGTGGCATTAAAAAAATAAAATAAACAGGAACACCTGTGCAAGGTTATTTCATTCTAGCATAATACACATTCCCTTTATTCTGGTTATTTATAGTGATAGACTGTGGCTTACCTATAGATCTACTAATGGTCAGGATTTATTTAAAGTAACTGTGCATGTGGCTCATAATTCCAGCCAGTGCTCATTTAGTGTGCTCCTTGTGCATTTATGTACAATCTGAAGAAAAACATCATTTTCAACATACAAAAATGCCAAGTTACTCACGCATACAAAACACGAAGTCATTTAGACTTCCAAAATCTAGGCCTGCCATTAAAAGTACTAATATCAAAATTATGCCAAGTTACAATACACAATATTAGCTATCTTAGCTAACACAAATTAAACATGCTGTAATCCAAAGCAATGCTACTACCCAGTGTTTCCTAAATTGTCATAGTAACCTGGCCCTGTGTTTTTCTTTCTTCATGGATGTTTTTTTTCTGAGATCCACGTTTTGTGTTTATAGGGTTTATAAGGCATACCCTTAGTTGTAGCAAGGACTTCTCTGCTTTGTTTCTCAGCTAGCTAGCTAACCTTACAGTTTACGCTGTACATATTTCCCAGCAATCTTTGCATGTCAGAAAATAAAAGTATTACCGAAGAAATGACCACAAATTATTTAATGGAATGATACAGAATGGGCTTGTAGATTAAGTTAAACATGATCACAGACTAGTGTACAAAGTAAGCACGCTAACCATGACTGTGATGTGGTTGGTAATAGAACGATATAAAAATGGCTCCTCGTTCGTGGCTTTCGTAAAATATATGCATTGAATATTGATATAATTAGGATGTAATTTTATTCATAATGGAATAAAGTTATAAACACGTACTTAGTTAAATGTTCATGAATAAGATGTTCTTTATGAAATATTAGTAAAGAAAAAAGCTTGCATAAGAGATTACAGACTTGCCTGAGGAAAGATTCGATCCTGGGCCCCAATGGTCCCAAAGACAAGCGTTTTACCAACAAGCCTTCGACAGAGAACTTGCAATGGTGGCAAATCTTTTTGCATAAGGGAATAAAGTTATAAACACCTACTTATTGACAGTAAAATTTGTATAGGAGCGCATAGCTCAGGAGGTAAGAGCGGTTGACTGGCAGTCGGAGGATTGCCGGTTCGAGGCCCGCCCTGGGCGTGTCGCAGTATCCCTGAGCAAGACACCTAACCCCTAATTGCTCCCAACGAGCTGATTGGTACCTTGCATGGCAGCCTTTCACCGTTAGTGTGAGTGTGTGTGTGAATGGGTGAATGAGAGGCATCAATTGTAAAGCGCTTTGGAAAAACATAACTACTGTTACCTACTGGGTGTTGACAGCCAAGACAGCCATTCAGCAGCAAGCCGAGCTGAAAATTGGTGGGGTGCAAAACTTCCCTTTAAACTAATCATTGATCTCAACCTGTTTTCATTAATTTTCCTTTATTATCAAGCGTGCCAATGATCGGACTAATCAAAGTAGCCTAACACACAGCATCTTCATACCATGTTAGGGGGATTAAATCATAAATTCAATTTATCCGTTAAAAATCGGTTTTAATCACCAAGTAGTCTACACTTAACAAACAAGATGTACCAGTCTGTTATCTACAGTGTTAGCTTTCAGAATAACCAGCAAAAACAAACCCTGCACTTCAAGATTGTTTACAATCTACGCATTGCAGATATTTGCCATGAACACGAGTGTGGAGAAAGAAGTGCATGTATCCGCAAATAATGTTGATTTAAAATGTGCACAATTTCGTACTGCAAATGAAAATAAATGTAGGCTATAAGGCCTAGGCTACTCGCTAAAACTGCCTATTTGGGGAGAGCTGGCTATATATGATAGTATTGAGTAGCCTATTTTGTGGATTGATACTCAAGGAATATCAAGGGAAGTTTCCGCCGCTGCTTAGTGATTAAAACAGATTTTTCTAAATCGCATTTATCATTTAATCTCCCTAACACAATGCGAAGAAGCTGTGTGTCACTTTCCAATTGATTAGTTAGATCGTTTGCATGCTTGTTAATCACTGAAAATTAATTAAAGGAGTACGGTTTTATGTGCTATTTGCACAAGAGGCATTGAAGAAACACAATGAGTAAAGTATTAAATATGTCCGTTCTGTGTATTTGGCGAAATATGCGTTTTTAATTTATCGTCCTATTTTCAACCGGTTGAGAAAGTTGTCAACTTGGTGCGTCACGAACACAGTAACCACTCCCCTTTCCACGCCCCGTAAACCCATGGATAACTCGAGACCCGTAGTTTGCGCCGCTGGCTTACAGGCAAGACAATGCAAATATTTGACTAACGTTAGGTTCACTTAAATTAGAGTGCCTTTTAAGGACTATTAGATTATTTCTGGTTATATTCATTTAGCTAGCTAGCTAACGTTAGCTAGCTAGGTAGTTTACTTTCATAAGGCAATGTTATCGATAACGTTAGCTAGCTAGTTTGCTTTTATGAGGACGTAATAGTTGTGCTTTTATCTTAACTTGGCTAGCTAGATAGCAAAAATTATAATTGGATATAAGTCAATGTCCTTACCTTAGCTATCTATTGATACTTGATATACTACTAAGCTAGCTAGCTTGTGAAAAGTCTCCCAGAAAGAGCGCGTATCATGGGGGTTGCTATGGTAACGGGGCACGGTCTGTCAATCATAGCTAACTGACAGTTCTCATTACCACGCCCAGACGGTTCGGGTGAACTTTTATAGTGGGAAATTTAGGCTTAGAAAAATACGTTTTAAAGTACATTGAAATGACTGAATAATAAAATTATTATGCACATTTGTTTTGTTGTTGCCTAAAGACAACTGGGAAGTGTCACGTTCAACCACCTTGTTACTCCTTTAAAACGGTTTGAGATCAATGAGTAGTTTAAAGGAAAGTTTTGTGGCCCCACCAATTTTTGCAGCTCACCAGTCGCCGCTGCTATATGGATTGCAATTAAAATTGAATTTACGGGCAGCCTACCTGCTTTTTTTGTAGTTCGACAGCTTTCTTCTTGAGTCTGTCAAACACTAACTCGTGGTGCTGCTCGTCTAGTTGTTGTAGCGATGGAAATCTTGGATCCAATGCAGTCCTCTCTAAAAGTGATTCATAAGCATCTGCATACCTTCCTGAAATATCCTTGAGGATGGCGCTCTTGACGTTTGCGAGAATTTGCGAGTCGTTTGCATCTGGTGCCATGGACTGTTCAATCATCGTTTTCATGGGTATAATCAATGACACCGTGGGCAGCTTTTCATCGCAGAGAACTGTGGTAGCCATCTTCAGTGGTTTCAGTAACTTTACTAAATCCTCTGCAACGGTGATGTCAGAAATATCTAATGTGTTGATGTCTCGTGCATTGCTCCTCACCTCCGGGCTCATCCGAGCTGCAGTGACGGCCGTTTGCTGTTCCAAGTATCGGTCGAGCATGTCGTACGAACTGTTCCAAAGAGTGGTTACATCCATGATGAGCTTGTGCTTTGGCACTCCCAACAGGTCATGCTTGGCATTCAAGGCAGCTGGGGCAGTGGAACTTCTGTGAAAAAATGATGCGATTCGCCTCACTCGACCGAGGATGCGACTGACGCGGGGTACCTGCAAGGCCTTTTGGGTTGCTAAATTAAGTGTGTGCGCGAAACACTTAATGTGCGGCCCGAACCCACTGTCACAGCGATGTCCATGTTGCGTGCATTGTCTGTCAGAACGACAGTCAGGTGGGTCGGTCTCTCAAGCCCCCAATCATCACTGGCGGATCTCAATACCTCCCGAATGTTGATGCGTATAGTAGAATGTAGGATTCGTATAGAGGTCTAGTCTGGAGTACAAAGCTTGTAATTCTCCCAGTTTGGTGCCATGATATGGGCCATGATTGTTACATAGCTCTCAGTAGCTCTTGAAGTCCACCCATCAGTTGTCAGAGCGATTGAATCAGCCCCGTTTATGGCAGCAACAACATCATTTTTTACATCAGAGTAAAGGTCCGGAATTACCCTTCTGCTGAAGTGCAATCGAGTCGGCATGTTGTACCTTGGCTCCAATTTATGAACGAGATTTTTAAACCCTGCGTTTTCGACAATGGAAATCGTGTGCCATGTACATACCGATGCACTTAGTTATTTCTTGTATTGTTGCAATGTCATCTGTCCTCTTGGTCTTATCGTTGTCACAAAACCTTTGTTGCCGGTTGTGCCCCAGCTAATTTGTCGCTGTGATGTCAATGCATGTGTGCCATCATGTTCGTTGTATTTTTGTCAGTATGTGGCAGCATCGTCTTGCACCGTTTACAAATTTTGTGCTGTTTGTCGATGACTCTCGATTCATCATTTGTGATTAATTGGAAAGCCAAAAAATTGCCACGAGTGACTTAACATAACATAACGTAAGACGAGAACAGGCCATTCAACCCAACATTGCTCGTCTATTCCTACCACTAAACTGTACTTAATGCTTAGTTTACCTAAAAACTAGATAGTATCTAACACTGTATCAAGCTGGACCTTGAATACCCCCGTGTTTCTGCCTCCACTACATGTCCAGGCAAACTATTCCACACATTGACCACTCTCTGTATGAAAAAATATTTCCTAATGTCTGTGTGAAATTTACCCTTTGCCAGTTTCCATTTATGCCCCCTCGTTTTGCTAAACGAAATCAACTTGAATAATTTCCTGTAGTTCCAGACCTGCCAACCTGCATGCATTTTGTGTACCAACCACGCAATTCTTGGTCAAAATACGCAGGTACGAAATGCCAGCTGAAACTACGCAAAAAAAAAAATATATATATATATATTATTGTAATTTAATTACGGAAAACAATCAAATAATACAAAACAATACCGTATATTTATTCAATATTTAAACTACATCCCTCAGATTGAACCAGATGCTACGACCTTGTACTTGTGGTTCTGTAACCCCTCCATGACCCACTCAACATCCACTGATACGCAGCGGTACTTTATTATCCACCGAGGCCTAACGCTGCATTGCTGAGGTAAAATGGGAAGTGGGGAGTAATAATTAACCAAAACAAAAATGTGACCGCAATTTTAACATATAAAACGTTAAAACATGTTCGGTAACTTTACGAGATGATGCATTTCAAGGGGTATATCGTAATGAGATAAATTTGTGTATATAGTTAGCCGTAGCAGTAGCTCGCATATGATATAGCCTCATTAGGAGACGTGTGAATAACTGATGGAGTAATTTAGCTGCAGTAGCTCAAACGCTACGGAGACTCCGTGTTCAAACTTTGAATCGCGCACGCTCTGTTGGAGCAAAGTGACCATTGCAAAGGTGTTTGACTATAGACTGCTAACATAGCAAATAATTCCTATTATTGCAGCCAGTCACCCGAACAGCCTTGCAGTTAGAAAAGAATCATGACGTCAGATGACGAGGATACTAACAAGGAGAGACAGAGAGAGAAGCAGACCTACTAAAAAGAAGCGAGTCCATGCCCCCCAGAAGTTCCTCGCAAAATATCAGGAGCAATGGCCGTGCCTCCGCCCCTCAAAACGTCCGATTTGCACATTGTGCAATTATGATTTTGACATTAGCCACCAAGGAGCTTCAGGTAATAATTCAGCTAAACCTCTAGTTAACAAAGGCCTACATTCCTAGATAATTTTTCAATTGAATACTTTTTTTTTTCATTAGGCCTATATGATGTGTGCCTATATAAGCTGATTCAATTATTTAATTATTAAATAAAAATGGAAATCATGAACAGAAACTTGGTTTTATTCATAATTGATAGTGTTTTACATCGCAACATAAGTTTCTGTAAATACTTGAAAATGAAAACATATGTTACAATATACAAAATAAATTATTTCAATTTCATTTGAATGCAATTCACTTAACTGATGGTTATCAGTTTGTATAAGTATTTTACATGTGATGCAAGTTAAACTGGCTGGCCTGTAGTTTCCTGGATCAGTATGGTCCCCTTTCTTATATATTGGTATTACAATACCCTGTTTCCAGTCATTCGGTATTTCTCCAGTTTCTAAAGACTGTCTAAAAATACTTGCCAGTGGTTTAAAAATGATCTCACTTAACTCCTTTAGTGTCCTTGGGTATATGCCATCAGGGCCTGATGCTTTATTTGTCTTTAGTATATGTAATTTATCTAATACTTTTATATCCCCTATCTGAATATCTGCCAAGACATTCTGAGTATTGAATATGCCTTCTGGCCTATTAGTAACCTCTTCTCTGGTGAAACTCTCAACAAAGTAGCCATTTAGGGCATCAGCAATATGCTTATTCTTATAAAGCAGTGCTCCGTCATTATTTTTAATGCCCTTAACCTCCTCTTTAACTTTCATTTTCCTACTACAGTATTGAAAGAAACGCTTAGGATTACTTTTAGCATCTTCTGCAATTTGCCTTTGATAGAGCCTTTTGGCTACCCTTAGTTCTTTTTTAACCTTAGCACGCATACTACAATATTCAGCCTTATTACTGTCAGTACTATTATTTTTATTTTTATTCTATTATCTTAAACAGTTTATTCTTTTTCCTCAAACTCTTCTGTATAGCTTCATTCATTCACTGTGGAGACTACTTTTTCAACTTACTTTTCTGCACATTTGTAATGAATTTACACTGTGCATCAAGTATAACCCTTTTGAACCTGCCCCACTTTTCATTTACAGTCCTGCAATCAAGACGTTGCACCCAGTCTACCTCACTTAATTCTGATCACATCTTTTTAAAGTTGGCACGCCTGAAATTTAAAATCCTGGAGTTAGATGGGGCCCTCTTAGTTTGCCAAAATACATCAAACCAAATTTTGAAATGATCACTTGTCCCAAGTGGTTCCCTTACTTCTATACTACAAATTCCCTCAGAGTCATTACATAACACCAGATCTAGAATTGAATTCCCTCTTGTAGGCTGACATACTGTGCTAAAAGGTCATTTATAACATCTAAAAATTCCTCCTCCCATTTTCCTTGTCCTGTCACCAATTCCCAATTAATACTGGGGTAATTAAAGTTACCCATGACAATAGTCTCACCTCCTCTGCGAGCTTGTTTTATATTTTCAAAGAGCATTGTATTCACATTACTGTCTGAAGCTGGTGGTCAGTAACACAGTTCTACGTTAAGCCATTACATTTACATTACATTACAGGCATTTAGCAGACGCTCTTATCCAGAGCGACGTACAACAAGTGCATTAGTTCAAGGTGCAGAGGTGCAAAAGAAACACACTAGAGTGAAGTAAAGATCGTCGTGCCAGAAGTGACCACATAGATCAGGACTCCAACCCTGCAGGGTAACCTGTTCAGCAAACAAACAAACAATCCTTCCAAGTACAAACTAGCACTGAAATCACATTTGTCTAATCAGAATCAGACAAAAACAATCCTGCCAAATAAAAAATAACGTGATCGTATAACGGAAGCCCCTTCTCATGTTCCCCTATGAGCTTAATCCAAATATCCTCACTACGCATGAGCTGGTCAATTTCTTGAATTCTTGCACATTAAGATTATCTTTTACATATAGTGCCACACGCCCACCCCTCTTTACTGGATCTATCCTTCCTAATAAGTTTATACCCTTCTATATTATATTCATCCCCATCCTCTTCCCCCAGCCATGTCTCTGTAATCCCTACTATGTCATAGCCTTTACTATTAATATCAGCCTCAATTTCCAAAAAATTGTTTTTTATACTTCTAGCATTTAAACAAAGACATTTCAGACTATTGCTTCTGCACATCCTCTCCTGTTCCCTCACTCCCCGCCGTCACAAGCCAACCTTACTAAAATTTTGCTTTAAAAAGACTTCATTAATGTTTTCACTATTATAGGTAGCCTTGACAGCTTCCATCTGGGCAGTCTGCGCCTCCCTACCCATTTCACTCTCTATCCTCCCTGCCCCCCAGGTCTCTAGTTTAAATAATCCTGTGCTACCCTGAGAATACGCTGGCCCAGTGCAAAGGTACCCCTCCGGTTCAGGTGCAGCCCATCATGTTTGTACAGCTCACTCCTGTTCCCAAAGGAATCCCAGTGCCCCATAAACCTGTACCCCTCTTTCCTACAGAAGGATTGTAGGCACGTGTTAAACCTCCAGATAAAGTTCTGCTTCCCTCTGCTTGCACGTGGTACAGGTGGAATTCGAGAGAAGACTACCGTGTCAAGTCAAGTCACTTTTATTTGTATAGCACATTTAAAAACAACATGAGTTGCGCCAAAGTGCTTTCCAGTCACTACAATACAACACAACAAACCACAACAAAATTACATCACAATACAATGCATGTATTAACAATACAACATAAAAAATAAAAAGAATAAGGAGTAAGAGGATAAAAGTACAGGATAAAATTAATTTAAGAAAGACTGAATAAGACCAACAACAGATTAAAAACGCAGTGAGAGGATGTTAAAAATAACTAAATAAATTTAGGGTGGAGAAAACCATAGGGCAACCTCAAACTGCATTAAAAACAAGATAAGAAAGGTGGGTCTTTAAATGTGATTTAAAATTATCAATGGTGGAACTGGACTTAATGTGGGACGGGAGATTGTTCCAGAGCCTGGGAGCAGCAACAGAGAAAGCCTGATCCCCTTTAGTTTTAAGATGTGAGTGGGGGACTGAGAGGAGTTGTTTTGCGGATGACCTCAGTGACCTGGGAGCAGAATATGGAGTCAGTAGAGTACATTACATTACATTACATTACAGGCATTTAGCAGACGCTCTTATCCAGAGCGACTTACACAACTTTTACTTAGCACTTTACATTGTATCCATTTATACAGCTGGATATATACTGAAGCAATGCAGGTTAAGTACCTTGCTCAAGGGTACAACGGCAGTGTCCTTACCCGGGATTCGAACCTGCGACCTTTCGGTTACAAGCGCAGTTCCTTACCCACTGTACCACACTCCGTCCTGAGTACCGTGGAGGTTTTGCTCCTAATCTTCTCTGCTAATTCCACAAATTTGTCCTGCCCTTACCTATGTCATTGGTCCCTATGTGGACCATGACAACTGGATCCCTTTCTTCTCTGGCCAGGAGCTTGTCCACGCGCTCAAGGAGATCTCCTACCTGGGCACCAGGCAGGCAACACACCGTGCGAGACTTCTTGTCACGCGAACAGACTATGCTGTCTACCCCTCTAATAATTGAGTCCCCCACTATCAATAACTCCCTTTTCATGGAGGATGTGGCCATCTGGGTGCTCTGAGGCTCATCAGTCCCCCCACTCTCAGGGTCAAGGGCCAGGTCTAATTCTTACAAGGGCTGGAATTGGTTGGACACCACAACCTCTGGAGATGCCACCCCTATGTGGTGTGCAAGCCCTTTCCTGCACTTACGCCCTACTGTCACCCAACTGTCTCTCCCTGCCGGCTCTGGAGACTTCCCCCCTCCCGGCCTAGGCGTGCACCCTAGGTCTTTAAAGGACGTACTATTTAGTTCTGGGAACTATTCCAATTGTGAACTATGTGATGGTTCAGCCAGTTACATTACATTACATTACATTCATTTGGCAGACGCTTTTATCCAAAGCGACGTACAAAAGTGCATTTTCATGATCGTAGACAACTGCTGAACACGGGTTCAGTAAGGTACAATTACTTATTTTGTATAGCTATTTCTAGCCGAGAACAATGAACACTACAAATACAAATTACCAAGAAGTGCAGGGATGGGGCAACATGCAACAAGTGACAGGAAAAAGGGTTTTTTTTTATTTTTTTATACAGCGTGGTGGTGGTTAGTCTAGGTATAGTCTGAAGAGATGAGTCTTCAGGCCACGGCGGAAGATGGATAGTGAGGGGGAGGTTCGGAGAGGGACGGGGAGTTCGTTCCACCACTGGGGAGCTAGGGTGGAGAAGCCCTGTGATCCCTTTGGGCGGGTGGGAGGGGTTACAAGGCGCCCTGCTGCCGCAAAGCGGCGTGGTCGAGCAGGCACATAGAATTGAGTCATGTCCTGCAAGTAGATGGGAGCTGTCCTGTTGGCGGCAGTGTAGGCAAGGGTCAGGGCTTTGAACCGGATCCTGGCAGCGACCGGTAGCCAGTGAAGTGATCGCAGCAGAGGAGTGACGTGGGAGAATTTGGGGAGGTTGTAGATGAGTCGGGCAGCGGCATTCTGAATCATCTGTAGTGGCTGTATGGCACAAGCTGGCAGGTTTGCAAGGAGAGAGTTGCAGTAATCAAGGCGAGAGGTCACCGTAGCCTGGACGAGCAGCTGGGTGGAGTGCGTCGTCAGGTATGGTCGAATCCTCCTGATGTTGTACAGGAGGAATCTGCAGGACCGTGATGTTGCCTTGATGTGCTCCTTGAGGTCCAGTTGGTCATCCAGGACCACCCCCAAGCTCTTGGCAGAGTGAGAGGCAGTCACTGTGGTGCCATCAACCATGATTGAGAGTTCACAAAGCAAGGAGGTCTTGCACGGGAAGAAGAGCAGCTCAGTTTTGTTGAGGTTGAGCTTCAGATGGTGGCTGGTAATCCAGGTGAAGATGTCAGCCAGGCAGGAAGAGATCTTATCATTGACCTGTGTGGCCGAGGGGGGGAAAGAAAAGAAGAGTTGTGTGTCATCTGCATAACAATGATAGGAAAAGCCATGTGAGTTGATGACTGAACCAAGAGATCTGGTGTATAAGGATAACAGCAGACGACCCAGTACAGATCCCTGCGGCACTCCCGTAACAAGTGGATGAGAAGCAGAGGCAGACCCCTTCCAGGTGACCTGGTAGGTCCTATCTGCAAGATAGTTGGCCTTCGAGAACACAAATCTTGCTCTCAAGATGCTCAGTAAGCTGACAACGGTGACAAACGAACATCCCAAGGAACTCGCTTTCCAGCAGAGCGATCATTCTACACCTCTCACATAGTTTTGGCCACATTTTAACCTCTCCCTATCTCTGCTGAGACAGAGTCAGCAACATCACACTTAAAAACATGCTAGGTGGCTCCGGACAGCAAGCAGTAGAAACTGGAGAGGAAAAAATCCTCTTTTAACTAAATTCCCAGGTAATGTTATCTAAGCCTTTAGTTTGTACACAAAAGAATGACCAGGTGTGCAATCAATCTGATTTATAATCAGCTAACTTAGCTTTTGCTAAATGCCAGTAACTCAAAGAAAAGAAACCCTTGTACTTAGCTAGCTAGGTAATATTTTGTCACAGGCCAAAATACACCCAAAATATATCTGGAATCCGTTTATAATACTAGACTAACTACTATATTTAACGTTAGTACTTAACAACGTTAGTACTTAACAACTTAACAACTATATAGGTAACAATAGTTATGATATGCTACAGACAACTTGAAAACACACGAGATGGACAGCTAACGGTAGTAACCGGAGAGGAGAAAAGCCTCCTTTAACTTTCTAACGTAAAGTGCTTAGTTTATAATAGACTACAGTTAACGTTAGGACTTAGCTAACACTGGAGGCAGCTAGGATTTGCTTACAAGAGGACGAACAGAACAACCCCCCCCAAAAAAACCTCGTTAACTCGAGTGTGCCAAATGTACTAACTGGCTTGCTAGCCAAGTGCTAACGAAGGAAAAAAGCAGGGTAAAAGTCCCTCGCTGTTCCTTTAATGGCAACAAAGGTTTTGACGCTTATAATATTGTGTTTTAAAAACGTGAACTAATATCAGAACTCCAAACAAGCAAACACCCAAAAACAAATAAATCAAACACACCGCACCCCACACCCAACAAACACTAAGCTTGCACCACTCGTTCGTCTCGGTCCCACAACAGGAAGTGTGTATCCGGTTCATAATCTGTAGAGTACAGTAGCAACACCAACCGACAGTGCAGCCAACCTGCAGAGCAGTGATGTAATGTAACTTGTACTGAGGCGGCGCATCCTCAATTTCTCTAGGCCTTGGTCTTGATGTACCACTCGCCATGTCACTCGCCATGTTACTTGCATCATCTCCTCTGAACTCGTAACACGTGCTGCTAAAGCAGATAAAACATCTACAAAATAGAACAGTGCTACCGCGTGTGTTAAATGAGTAACAATGAAATATAAAATAAAAATAAATAAAAAAATCTTTTTTTTATTTAATCACGTGATAATTTCACAATACACGATACAGAGCCACAAATCGTTTCGCCATTGTTTTGTATCACGAAATTCGATACAACGATATTTTGTCTCACCCTTATAATACAGTGTATACGTTCGGCGAAAGACTGGCTAGATTTGGTCCACAAGGATCCAGAAGAATTGTACAGTTGCAAAAGCAATAGTTTAAAAGTAATAGACGATTATTAGTTAGCAAAGAAGCGTTCATAAGAAATTTAAAATGTGCCTGAGCCTTATGCAGGATTCAATCCCGTGCCTTAGTAGTTTTAAGGCAACGACATTACTAGTGAGCTACCAACTCAGTAGTTGCCAGAATTTTCTTGGTCAAAAATATATATGTCTATTTAGCGTGTGTGTGTTTTATGTTTTGATTGGCTGGTGTAGCTAAATGTCCAATGGGGAGACATATTGTTTGCGGGCTTGGAGCATTGTGATGATGTAATCAGGCAGGAAGAAGAAAACGCAAAGGCTTGTGCCTTTATTGCGTGGATGTGTGAAGTGGTTTGCATTGCGTGGACGTGTGAAGTTGTTTGTGAATTCTGTCTGAAAGGGGTCAGAAGGTACAGAAATTGATGTTTTTAAGGGCTGAGAGTCTGTGGTCACAGTGGTTATTTCTGTATTCCTGTGGTCACAGTGGTTATTTCTGTATTTCTCTCGGTTTGTGGGAAAACCAGGCCCCAGCCTGGGCCAGAAGCGCTGGGTATTCTCCTCACACTGTTGAATGCTTTTTCAAAATATACACTTCACAGAGTCTGATGCAACTGGATTTATTGCAGGTGATTCAAAGATTACATGCAAGAACCCAGGCTGATCTGCACATATCAAATACAAACAAGCACTCCACAATACATTACATTACATTACATTACATTATAGGCATTTAGCTGACGCTCTTATCCAGAGCGACTTACAACAGAGTAACCAAACTCAGGATCAAGTCCACTTAAGTCCATTGAACAACATGTAGATAAAAAGCCTTTACTATGATGCATACATTAAGGAGAAACAAGAAAAAAATTTTTTTTTTTTTTTTTTATAGTTATGGGAGGGGGTTTAGGGAAGAGGAGAGAGGTACACAGAGAAGAGGTGCGTCTTGAGTTTCCGTTTGAAGGTGCTCAGACACTCTGCTGTTCTGACCTCCACTGGAAGATCGTTCCACCATCGTGGGGCCAGAACTGCAAAGAGTCGAGACCTTGTTGCTGCTCGTGTAGGGGGAGGAATCAGCCGCCCTGTAGTAGCCGATCGGAGCGATCTGGCCGGCTTGTAGGGTCTGATCATCTTCTGCAGATAACCAGGAGCTGACCCCTTGACTGCTTGGAAAGCAAGCACCAGTGTCTTAAACCGGATGCGAGCTTGCACTGGTAGCCAGTGGAGGGAGATGAGGAGGGGAGTGACGTGGGAGTCACGAGGGAGGTTGTAAACCAGACGTGCTGCTGCATTCTGGATGAGCTGAAGGGGTCTGGTGGCTGATGCTGGGAGGCCAGCCAGGAGGGAGTTGCAGTAGTCCAGACGTGACAGTATCATGGCCTGGACCAGGAGCTGTGTGGAATAATTGGTGAGGAGTGGTCTTATTCTGCGGATATTGTACAGGATGAACCTGCACGACCGGGTGGTTGCCGCGATATTCTCAGAGAGTGACAGCCTGTTGTCGAGCACAACTCCAAGATTTCGGGCACTCTGTGAAGGGTGTAGGGGAGTGTCTCCTAAAGAAATGGGCAGATGAGAAGTGGGAGAGGTAAGAGAAGGAATATGGAGAAGTTCCGTTTTGTTTGTGTTGAGCTTGAGCTGGTGTTTGGTCATCCAGCTCTGGATGTCACTCAGGCAGGCGGATATGCGATCGGAGACCTGAGTGTCTGTGGGAGAGAAAGAGTAGAAAAGTTGAATATCATCTGCATAGAGATGATATGACATGCCATGGGCGGCAATAACAGGGCCAAGGGACCTAGTATACAGAGAAAAGAGGAGGGGACCAAGGACAGAGCCCGACCTATACAATACACTCACAAAGACAAACAAAACACACTGAAATCCCCTGGGGCCAAAAACACTTCCTTTTATCCTATGTTGTTAGCTCCTCCTGTTGTGGAGCTCAAACTTGGTACTTTCCACATGTTTACATCATTCTATTTGACTCTTTCCAATACACCATTGTTTCTCATTTTCTGCCCTTTTTTGAATGAAACAGGTATTCACCTCATCTAGCCCCTGCTGGTTCTATCATTCATGACATGGTCTGTTTGAAAGGCTCAGTTTACATTATGGAGACATGTGCTATGTGCTATGATATGTGCTCACATTGTGTGAAGATTTCTACTGGTTGTTTATACATACATGGTCTGGCCACTCTTAACTCTACAAGTAATAAGTAATTTTAATGATATGATCCATCATAGTGGTGAGCTTACGTGCACCTCCCTTCCACGGGTTCTGTATAGGTATGGGGCATGCCGTCCCGCCAAGGCGTAACTTGGCGGGATGGCATACCTGCCATCGCAACATAGCAAATATAATTATAGCACTTTTTATACATAGTCCCCCCCCATTCCAGGGCACCATAATGTTTGGAACTAAGTCAGCTGTGTTCAACTGCTTCCTTATGATTAGTCAGGTGTGATCAAGTGCAGGAATAAGAGAGCTTTCAGTATCTAGTCTTGATACTAGGCTTTTGATTGCCTTTGAAGTCTTTTTTTGGCATATGTCAACATGAGGACCAAACCGGTGCTAATGAAAGTCAAGGAAGCCATTATGAGACTGAAAAATAAAAAACTGTCAGAGACATAGGTCAAACCTCAGGCATACCAAAATCAACCTCGTTAAAACGAAAGAGAGCGCTGCTGAACTCAGTAATCGCAAAGGGATCTGATTGGATAAGGAAGACCTCTAGGGTTCATGACCGAAGAATTCTCACCCTAATGAACAAAAACGCCCAAACACCTGTCCAACAGATCAGAAACTCTCTTCAGTACTGAGGTGTGGTTGTGTCAGTGACTACATTCTGCCGAAGACGTCACGAACAGAACGACAGAGGCTGCATTGCAAGATGCTAACCACTAGTTAGCTGCAAAACCAAAATGGCCAGGTTACTGTTTGCTAAGAGTAGAGTAGAGTAGAGTAGATAGTAGCCTGCAGAGTTCTGGAAAAAAGTCTTGTGAACAGATAAGACGAAAATTTACTTGTTGGCTATGATGGCAAAAGCAAAGTGTGGAGGCCATAAAGAACTGCCAAAGATGCAAAGCACTCCCTCTCTTCTGTGAAACATCATGGTTTCATGGTTTGTGCATGTATGGCTGCCACAGGTACTGGTTCACTTGTCTTCATTGATGATGTATCCCAGGGGGGCTGCAGTATCTGCGGGTTTTTGTGATTCTATCAGCTGCCAATTAAGGCCTTGAGAACAAGGTGTGTGAATTCCTTAGCTAATCAATGACATAAATGAAACACTTGTTCCAAGGACTCCCCAAAAACCAGCGGACACTATTGCCCTCCAGGACTGGAGTTTGACACCTGTGACGTAACTGTTGATACCACAACCAGAATTAATTCTGAAGTGTGCAGAGGCATCTTACCTGATAAAGTTCAACCAAATGCCTCCAAACTCATTGGATAATGCTTCATCCTACAGCAAGACAATGATCCCAAACACACAGCTAAAGCAACAAAAGAGTTTTTCAAAACCAAAAACTGGAAAATTCTTGATTGGCTAAGTAAGTGACTACATTTTCATGCACAAAATATTCCGGTTTTTGCTCTTATTCCGAAAAATTCCGAAAGACAATATTCCTACTAAGCTGTTTACATGGCTAATGAAAATGAATATTCCACTAATATTCCTGTTTACATGCAGCCGTGCATACTCCCATTAACGTAATGACATACGTCCTACAGCTACAACCTTCTTGAAAAGGCGTTGGCGTTGCGATATTTGCGCATATCCAAAAACCTGTTGATATCCAAGTCTTTCATAATGTTTAAAAGTAGGTGTGTTTCTCCTTCCGACCAGAAATGTGGGCTTTTCTTTTGTGCATGCATCTCTACCCCAGCCTTGCAAACTGTTGGCTAGTTGGTTTATTTACAACGCACAGAGCTGACCGTAAACAGGCAAGAGGCCGTGTGTCGCAAACTGCAGTAAAAACCCCAATTGAGACGCATATTCCAAATGCGCTGTATACACGTCCAAAGAATGCTCCTAAAACCCGAATAATATCAGCATATCACACGTCTTAATCGGAAAATGCTACATTCGGAATAAGGCCTAATTCGGAATATCCAAACGGAATATGCTGTTTACATGACCCGTATCAAATTCGGAATATTGTCATATTCGGAATAATAGTGGAAAATTAGTGTGCGTGTAAACGTAGTCACTTTATGCAATATGAATTCAGTTGAACATGCATTTCATATGCTGATTACAACTTAAGGCCGCTAACCCCTGAAACAAGCAGGAGCTGAAGATGGCTGCAGTACAGCCCTTGCCAAGCATCACCAGAGAACATTCTCACGACCTGCTGATGTCTATTCTTCACACACTTCAAGCAGTCATGCTAAAGCCGGACACCCACCGCATGCGTAGCAACCGCGAGCGCACTACACACGTAACTGAAGCGTAGTTGAAGTACTGTTATTACAACGGCAGCGGGCGACGTCCTCTACACCAGATGTGAACGCGTCGCGAACCGGCGGCGAAGCTTGTGCGACACAAGCGAACTGACTTGACTTCTCCGATGTCTTCGTTCGCCATGCTTTCAAAAAGGGCTTGTTAATAAAAATCAGGGCTTTAAAAAATCAGACTATTTAGTGGTCTTGTCGATGAAAATGCACCTATTTTATAAATGAAGTTGTAAGCAAGCCTTTATTGCACTTGTACTTCAAAGCTTCCGGTGTTCATGGCGTTGTGGTGTTCATATCCCTTCAAGATGAAACTGTTACATCTTTTTGATGATTAGCTGATTTTACTAAATCTGCATGACAAGACGACACGGGAATTCCCAATGGTTGATTACGGATTATTTATTATTATTGTGATCATTACATATTCTTCATGAAATTGGCACGCTTGTTAACCAAGCAAATAAATGAATACAGTTTGAGATTGATTATTATGCAGGCTACGTTGCGATTTAAGCTTATGGTAATTCTTTAAAGCGTTTAACGAAATATTACCAAATTAACACTGAAAAAGGTCTCTCACCAAGTATTCACTTAACCCATAATCAACAGTTGTGAACAAACGTGAAATACACGATGTAATCCCACTGCAGACTGCGAAAGCTACTAGGAATATAGATCTTTAAGCAAGCCTTTGCGCGACACAAATGGAACCTGTGTAGACACACTACACGCCGTGCCGTGCTGCTTCACCGTGCTGCTTACGCGCCGCTTACGCTATGCGAACGGTGGGTGCCCGGCATAAGTATTAAGAGATAACATAAATATGTCCCTAAAATTATGGTGCCATGAAATGGGGGGGCTGTGTATAAAAAGTGTTGTAATTTCGGCAATGTGTAAAATTGCCCTTTAATAAAAGCTGAGAATTTGCACTTAAACCACATGTGAAAAATCTGAAATTGTGGAATTCAAGAAAAAATGTCTTTGTCCCAAACAATGTGGAGGTGACTGTATTTTGCTGCCTGTGTGAAAATGTGCATGCATATATGTATGTATGTATATATATGAATTTATAACAACCAAATACAGCACAACTCCTGACCATGGGGTGACATGGCTCAGGAGGTAAAAGGTAAGAGCAGTTGTCTGGCAGTCGGAGGGTTGCCGGTTCGATCCCCCGCCCTCGGCGTGTCGAAGTGTCCCTGAGCAAGACACCTAACCCCTAATTGCTCCCAACGAGCTGATTGGTACCTTGCATGGCAGCCTTTCACCGTTGGTGTGAGTGTGTGTGTGAATGGGTGAATGAGAGGCATCAATTGTAAAGCGCTATATAAATGCAGTCCATTTACCATTACCATGTCTGAAATCCTGGTTACATTAAGCACTATGCGAAGCAGCATTTTCTTTTCAGTAGAATGAAGAATGAAAACAAGAAAAGATAACTGAGTTGAAGACCATATTATAAAGCTAGATTTTCTTTCTTTAGTGACTAGCTTGCAAGTAACTAATGTTGGTCTCTCAAAGAATGGCTTCCAGGCTCAGTGGCTCCATTTGTATTTAGTAGGAGTCGCAACCTGTGATTGGTGTTATGGCCATCTGTAGACTGTAAGCACCTGCCCTGTTGTAGTTCATAGTAAAGCAGGTACCTGGAGCATGCGCTGTAGTCTGGGGCTTTTGCACTACAGGTAGAGAGTTAGCCGAGTGCTCATTTTAATTTGGAGTAAAGCTACTCTACTACAAACAAAAGAATAACCCAGGGTGGAATTCCTCTTCAATGCATCTGCAGGCAGAGCAGGGCAGTAGATCTCTTAAATTTCTCCTGGCATTAATTTGGCATTACTCATTGTGAAGTATATGTCATTCACGGGGTTTAGTTTTTTATAATTATTTTCAGTAGTTTTATCACTGCTCAGAGTAGTTTGATTGTCAGTTATCACATTTACCTGCATAATTAATGACCTGCATATTTCTGGGGTGTTATATACTTACACAGGTGTATGTTTACAATGGTTGCATTGTGCTTTGATTGTTGTGGAGCTGTTATATGATTTGTTTGCTGGTTCCCAGGAGCTTGCGGTGACTGTGTCGGAGGACTTCATCGAGTACCTGACAGAGGGTGCTGTGGCCATCGAAGTGTACGGACACAAGCAATCAGACCCACGGCGGAACCAGGCCTTGTGGGACCTGGGCATCATTCAGGCCAAAACACGCACTTTACGGGATAGGTATGGCCACCACTGAGGGTCCATATTTTAAATGCATGTATTTTAACTAGAAATGGGTTGTGCTCATTGGATTTTAAATGTGGTGGTGTGTAGATCTAAGGAATTCAGTAACTACATTCAGGAAAGTTCTACTCAACATTTATAGTTAAAGGTGCAGAATTGTATGTACGTTTTTAAAAAAGAAGAAATTATACACTTTCATTCATAATGGTTAAATTTCCTTCATATCCAAACGCATATCAGTAAATTATTATTTATAAACTATTATAAAATCTGGTCTCACTGACTGCCCCGGGCTTTGAATATAGCCACTCTAAATGTAATCTGGACAGCTCTCTGCAGGGAGGCCAATCGGGACAGCTCTCTGCCTTCAGCTTTGTCAGAGCCGAGATACCGCAGGGATGGTGCTATAGGTAGCTATTTAGGTAATTTCCTAGAAAACTAACCAAGAGTAGCAGAGAAAAATCTGCCAAAATTAGCAGTTTCACCTTTGACTACAATGGTGTATACTGATTAAAATACTAATAAAAGAAAGACTGGTGAGGAAAAGATTATGATCAAAAAGGAATTGATTCAAGCGAGAGACGACTGGAGTGAACAATGGTTCAGCTTTTTGATGAGCGCTCAGGGACCTTCAAAAGGGACCTTCAGTGCTTCAAAAAATTATGGTGAGCTTGTAGTATTTATGCTGGGCTGGTAATTATCTTGCTTGTTCTGTTTCTGTTGGAATTTATGGGCCAAAATGTTCAGCCGACTTAGCTAGAAAATGTTAGCTAGTTAGCTGCTCTGTTTTGCCCACTGTAATAGCTATGCTGTACATTAGATGCACAGTTCACCTAACAGTTCCAGCTGCATTTAGTAATGTTTTGCCTGTATGTAGTCTGGGTCTCATACAAAAGCAAAAACACCAGTGTCTACATTTATTGATTTTTGTTAGTCAATAGCTGTAAATAAAAACTATAGCTGTGTTCATAGTTCACGTTCATTATGATGACATTATGCATTTTCCACCTGTGAATGAGGCATGATGTGCTTCACTCTCCCTAATTTACTTTTCAGTGCTCTTGTCCTCTTTACATTACTCAGATGACAAATGGCACATGCATGTGTTTTGAGGGCGGGGTTTTGGAGGGAGAGCTAAGTGGAGGGGAGAGAAGGGTTTTTTTCAAAATCTAGCTCTCTCTCACTCTAAACTACGTTTAAGATGAGGCAGAAAGATTCAAATGTTGCGACATATTGCCTTCATCGGGAAAATGGTGCTTTGATTTCTGGAATGTAATGTAAGTCTTGTACTCAAAACATATCTGTTTGTATCTGCTCAATTTCATTACGACCCCACCTTCTTCCCACCCCTCCACCTTTCACTTTGAAAAATGATTGGATAGACTTCCAATAATTTATTTAATTGTAATTAAAACCAAATGAGTCTATTTTGAGGAAAGTCATGTCTAAGATTATTTTTTAAGTAAGTTATCTATTTGTTATTGTAGGTAGAAATTGAGAAAAAAGGGTCATACTTTGTTTTTGTTATTCAATAAATGTGTATATATTAACGGAAGGTTTTTTTTTTTTGGCTGGACCGCAACAGCGGGGCCAGCCCTACAAACGTGAATGTCTGTGACTGAGTGAGTGACTGAGTGATGAAGTTACACCATTGGTCGGCCGGATCACGTGTGTCATGACTACCAAATAAATAACAGCGTGAGTACAGCATTTTCTCCTCAGACAGAGTGACAAACAGGGCAGAGGATAGGATTACTTACCGGAGAACAAGAAAAAAGGTAGATTTAACTAGCTAATGTTAAGTTAGATAGATTTTACAGTTTAAATAAACATTCGCAATGTATTCTCTATTGATGTTCATGGCCAACTAATTCTTATTAATATTAATAATATATCGTGAAATAATGTTCCATCTAACGTTACCTAGGTAACGTAAACAGATTTGCAACTATATATGAAATAGGCAAAATATCACTAATAAGCTGTACCTAGTGATGTAGGAAATAATATCCTTGTTATCCTCCAGTGGTTATTTTTTCAGTACTTTCACGATTATTTTCAGTGCCGGCAAATAAGTCAGAGGTGGCCCAGCGCTAGCTTTTGGTTGCTAAGGGGACCTTTATGGACCACCCCATGTAAATGAATGGAACTTGACATCAGTTTGTTAGCATACTGTATAAGTGTCCTGTCTTGCATATTTGAGGTTAATATGAGAAAGGGTGGTCGCTATTGGCACGTCCAGGAATCCGTACATATTCACAGTTGTAACCCAAGTCGCAGGATGCAAAATAGCCATTAGGAAAGCAGTTTGAAATTATGAAGCAACGACTGCGCCATTGGGTTTAGTGGGTCATGATGAGATAATTCCGAGCATGTTGCTTGTCTTAAAGTTGATATAGTAAATAAGGCTGTATTAATATAACTAAATATATATGTATGAAGTTGGTTTTTCACATTTTGACAGTTTATTATGTGCATTTTTACAGGACTTACATTTTAATAGGTAACGATGTCCAGTTCTCTCTATTAAATTACGAAGTAAATACACTAGCGGTTCAGGTGATCGACACACGTCCCGCCCCTCAGGTGGTCAATAATGTGCTCTCGCTCTAACGTTACTTTTGCTAGAGAGGGACTCAAGGTTCTTAGCTATGCCCCAAAGTTTTGAAGGGAAAGAAATGCCTTCTAGTTCTAAAATATGTAACGTTAGTGGTGGCTACTACAATATTTTAATGTTCTTACTGGTTGTGTGATCAACTATTTGTGATGTGAGAGAATTATCTAATGTTACTCATTCTCAAATGTAACCTTATTAGACAAGTACACAGGCAGGAGTAGTGGAGGCGAGTGGAGCAGGAGAGGAGAGTGAGGCAGGAGAGAGGGCAGAAAGAGATGAGTGGAGAGGAGAGTGGAGGGGGATAGGAGAGAGGAGAGAAAAGGAAGACTAAGCACAGGCTATCAGGCTGGGACCCTAAATGGGTAGACAAGACAAGGTTCCACCCATGGCTCTCAGCCAGGCTGCAAACTTTGCCACTGAGGCAAATATACAGTGCCCTCTGTAAGTAGTGGGTCAAAGAGGCATTATGTATGAATAAATAGATGTTAATAAATATGTTCTAATGTTTGTTTTGCAGTCAAGTGTCATTTTATTTAATATTTTTAAATGACCTATTGATATTCACTCCGATGCCGGCGGCACGTGCGCACCAACCAAGCACAACAAAACCCTTTCCCCTGCTGCTGAAAAAAATCCTAGAGGAAACACTGTTAGGTCCAGCCATATACTAGGTTTTAATCTGGTCTTTTTTAAACTAAAGGTGGCCTGATGCTTTTGGCCTGTATATATATATAACACCTTGTGTTGTATAATATAAACATCCTCATTCTCATAGTTCACATAATGCATCGTATAAATTGGAGCAGTTTTACTGATGGTCCACAATTGGTATGTCTGACACTAGTGCACTTGTACGTTGGTTCCCTTGTTATAAGATAAAGGCCAATCATTTTATGTCTGTTCATGTGGTGCATTTCCATTGATGTGATGAGAACAAAATTTATAGTTGCTTAGATTGTGATCCTTTGGACGTGGAAGTAGTTGCAGTTTTTGTGTTGTGCTGCCACACCAGATTATTGGGTTGCCCAGGCATTGGGTTGGGTGGCTGATGAGTGGGTTCCATTTTAAAGACCGTATGTACTGGGCAGCCAGCCACTCAAAGGGTGGGTAAATGCAGCAGGGTGACTGTGGATAACACGTTAACTACAGTAGAGTATGATTGTGCGTACTTTATTAAAATCCATTGTTTGTTACTGTGTCTGAACTGCAGTGTGGAATAATGCGTGCAGTGTCCTCTGCTGCCCCCTTGCTGGTTAAGCGGAGTGTAACAGTGGCGGTCTGTCCACAGGTGGAGCGAGGTAACCCGGAAGCTGGAGTTGTGGGTCCAGATTCTGGAGCTTAATGAGGTTGGGGAGTTTATCCCTGTGGAGGTGATCCCTGCTAGGGATGTCCGAACTGGGGGAATCTTCCAGCTCAGACAGGTGAGCAGGCTGTGTGTGAAAGTGAATACTTGAATGTCACTTGCTGATTTTTGTGAGATTCTGTACATTTGTTCATAGTGGAGGATTGTAAGACAGGGAGAAAAGGGGGAGTGTGGTACAGAATCGCTGAAAATTAGGAATGAGCATGAGTACTCGACGATTTGAGTGCTTGACAGACAGGGAATGCTCAAGCACTGTACGGGGGTCAGTTACTTGAAAAAATTTGTATCAATTAACATGTTTATTTTTTAATTTTACATGGCAGCTTTAGCAAAGTTTGTTTCAGAAATCCTTGCTCCATAATCTGTAACTATTTCCACAGGTGTTTTGACTTTAAAGTGGCAGAACTTCTTTGCTGCTGTCTGTGTGGTTCTAAGCAACCTTGTGTGTTCACTTTTTGAAAATGATGTAAAAATGTTTAAAGTTAAGTCAAAATTGTGTATCACATTAATACTTCACATAAGGATTTTTTTAGTCTACAATACATTCATTAAAGGTTTAATATTTTAATTATTTTATATTGATTTGCAGACATTTTTGGTTGCTTTGTCTGTTGCTACTATAAAAACCTATATACTGTAAAAACATTGCTTAACACCACCTCACAGTGTTGAATATGCCTAATACACCCTAATATACATTATTAAGGCTGGGTGTTTTGTCAGAGAAAATAGCCTATTGGCTGAAGTCACGGAGCAGTCACAGTAAAATAGTTGAAAACCATGGAAAACTGAATAAGCAGCAGTGTTTAAAAAAAAAAAATTCATTAAATTAATAGATCTCTGAAATGCACAACTGCGGCAACAGTAACAAGTGTGTGTAGTTTTAAAGAATTAGGTTGTCCCCAATAATGTCTTATGAAAACTGCGGAACACCAGGCCTTCTGTAACACTGAAAACATTGCTCTCTTGATCTCTCTTTCTCTCGCTCTCACTCTCTCTCTCTCTCAGGGCCAGTCCAGGAGGGTGCAAGTGGAGGTGTGTTCTGTCCATGACTCGGGAACAATGCCCCTTATCGTCGAGTCAGTGCTTTCTGTCTCCATCGGCAACGTAGCAATCCGGCAGGCACATTTGTCCAAAGGAAGCGAATCCCAGCAGGTGGGCGGGACTGTGCTCTTTGCTCTGCTAACACATTCTGCTTCACAACAGATGGCTTTTTTCAAGATTCCCTCAATCCACAAAATCCATTAGATTTTTTTCATTCTGTAAAGGGTGCAGATATACTGCTGTCCTCAATCGTCTCAGAATTTCCCAAATCTAAAGGGCAGAGCGTACTGTTTTCTTTTACTAGAAGACATACACTATATGATCAAAAGTATCTGGTCACCCCTTGGCCTGGGGCCACTGTTGTTCTTTCCTATGGGCATCTGTGAAAGTTGCAGTAATAATATTTGAAAATAATATATGCTATTTAACTTTAAAATTAGATTTAAATATTTCAAAATTATAAATAGGAGAAAAGGTGATAAAAATATTCACTTGTATTTCTCTCATTTTATTGTTTTTATAATCAGAACTTATTCTGCAATGAATGAGTCACCCAAACTCATATTGATCTGTATCTTTTTTGTCAAAGGGAGGTGATGATGACATGGACAGCTACCAGGTGAGTAGTCTTCCTGTAGTAATTACTAATCTCATTAAACACATGTTTTCAACGTACAAAAATGCCAAGTTACTCTCACTTACAAAGCACTGTCTGTAAGTCATTCATTCAAACTGGCTAAATCTAGGCCTGCCATTAAAAGTATTGATTTCAAAATGATGCCAAGTTACTGTACTACAAACAATATTGGCTGTCTTGCCTCTCAAATTAAATAAGCTGTATTCCAAAGCAATGCTACCCAATTTTTCCTCTATTGTTTCAAGTCACTTGGCCCTGTGTTTTTTAATCTTACTATTATACAATGTCATTCAAACTTTGTGTCACATCAAAGTGTCACATACCTCTAATTGCTTCATGCAACACATTTAAATTCTCACGGATTTGACGACCATCCAACGAGCCTTGATTTACAAAATTATCAGCAAGCTCGTAGAATTACAGCTCCCTAGGTCGCAACTTGTGTACCCTTCTGTCCTGCTTCGTTGTCTGTTATTTCATCGACATGCACTTTTAGTGTTTGTAAGGTTTATAAGGCATTTTGTTAGGCTTATCTGCAGGTAGGAGTCCTCTTCGCTGTTTTGCTTAGCTAGATCAGTCACTTTACGTGAGAATTGGAAGTAGTTGAACCAGAACACTTAATAGTGGAGAATAGGAGCTGACGTTTATCTCCCAGCAATCTTTGCATATTATAAAATAACAATAGTAAGAGAGAAATGAGGACAAATGATGAAATTGAGTCGTTGAAACAATATCTTTTTAGCAGAATGAGCATGTAGGTGAAGTTTGACATGATTACAAACTATAGTGCTAAGAAAATAAATTGACCATGGGCGAGATGAGTTTCCTTATCGAATGGTATATAAAACAGACGGTATTAGTAATGTTTCGCTATAGTAGTTGGTGAAATAAGGCGTGATATTGAGTAGGAGACCTGTAGTACAAATGTACTTTTCTCATGTTTATTACTAATAGTTATAATTATGATTGAGTCATGATTTTAAATGTAATGTTTTAATGGGGAGTTGCAGACCGTACATACGTAGTCATTGTTTGTATGTGGGTAGATAGAGAACAGGGCGAGTAACATGAATGTAGAAATGTGGCGTTTGCTGATAAGAACGTTTTCTACAGTAGCCAAGTGAAGAAATATAGTTGGTAGAAATGGCACAGTGGTCAGCTGGTGTAACTTTTTAAGAAAATGAATACATTTGCCATCATAAAATGCATATGGCTGGCCGTGAGTGACTTTTGGTAAAGCAAATATGAGTGTAAGAAAACGTTAGTGTAAAATATGAAAAGATCTGCCTGAGAGCAAGGCGGGATTCAATTGTTCAACCTGTGCGCACTCCAGTCAGTAAGTTTGGCAGTGCGCCACCATGACATACAGTGGTCACTGGTTTCAGATGACGCGTTTGCCTCTGCAGCGGCAGTTCTACCGGCCAAAAGGAAATGGATGCGGGGTTCTGACAGTAGAGGGCAGCAGAATGTAATATTTCCTCATAAGGACAGCTTCCACGATTCTGCATTGTACTTGACGTCACGCCACGTTGCATTTCGGGGTGATTCGCAATCTTAAAATGAGCTTAGCTCTGTGATTTTAAGATAACATTAGTACTTGGGAGAAATGAAGCCCTAATACCAGCTGATATTGGGCTGGTATCAGCATAGAAGCCATTCAAAAATTTTTTATGGATCTGGTAACTCTCTTTTAAAAAAAAAAAAAATATTACGACAGTTTGCAACATAAAACTCATAAGACCCTAACAGGGACGTCAAACCCGTTTTGGCGATTTTTCAGCAAACAAACAGTTTATTTTTCACAATTTCATAAATGCTACTCTAATAGCAACATATACCTAACTTATCAGAAAATAAAAGCTGTTTTAACATAACATAACATAACGTAAGACGAGAACAGGCCATTCAGCCCAACACTGCTCGTCTATTCCTACCACTAAACTGTACTTAATGCTTAGTTTACCTAAAAGCTAGATAGTATCTAACACTGTATCAAGCCGGGCCTTGAATAACCCCAGTGTTTCTGCCTCCACTACATGTCCAAGCAAGCTATTCCACACATTGAATTGGTGTTTTCTTTAATACGAACTGAAGTCAGTTGGGTAATTTTATTTTAATTTTTTATTTTTTTATTATAATAAAAACCAAACATAATACCATAAACTTTAAAATCGAGAGCTAGTTCAGTTTATGTAATTGTATGTTTAGTATCAGTCAGCAACACAAATAACCAATTGATTCTCGTTTTTCGATTTATGTTTTAAAATGAATATCGAATTTCTTGCTTTTTAATTTCTGTTCCTGAAACGGAAAACGATTTACC
The DNA here is from genome assembly GCF_018555375.3 of Anguilla rostrata. Lineage (NCBI taxonomy): Eukaryota > Metazoa > Chordata > Actinopteri > Anguilliformes > Anguillidae > Anguilla > Anguilla rostrata. The sequence continues at coordinate 31,245,165 of NC_057938.1, forward strand.
AAAAAGTACACAGATCCTTTCTCCCCAATGATGGTTAGGCTATTACTTGCCGAGGGAAGTAGCTAATTTTTTAACATCGTATTAAAGGAAACAACTATTTTCTTATGTTCTGGAAAGTCAGCGATTTATGTTATTATTTGATTATACTGTAGCATTTATGCTATTATGGATTAAAAATAAACTCTTATAAAACTAAAATTCTTTATACCACACTGCAGACATGATCTTGGTGAAGCCTACGTAATGACCATGACCGATAGATTTCTTTGATGACAGACTGTCCGAATTACGCCTCTGATTACTCATTTGCGAAACAGAAGGAACCTGCCGGGTGAACAGAGATTTCACTTGCTTTCTTACAAATCTTCGAGCACATAGAACATAAAAAAATGTTTCTATTGGTTTTTAAACAAATATGTGGCCGTTAAACATTTAAAAGGCTGTGTTTTTATTAGTTCTGTTACAGTGGGCTCCAGAATTATTGGCACCCTTAATAAAAATGAAGAAAAAATGCTGCATATAATAAATTACTGATTATTATCTATATGTTATGTTCAAACATATGGGAAAACTATATAGTTTTATTTCAATACATTTACTCTCATGCTTCAATGTTTTTTTATTAAGTAATCTATTTTTTTCTGAAAACCATAATTATTGGCACCTCTAACAATTATTGTAAGTAAAATCAAACAAAATGAAATTGGCAATACAATTTTACTTAATTTAGTTCATCTCAGTCTAATGGAACTATATTGTGTCATTCCATCACTTCCAGTTTCACTAGAGAATAAAAATGAGGTTACAAGCATACGAAATCCCTTTGTCATCCATCAGCATGGGAAAAGCCAAATAACTGTAAATTCAGAAGAGACCAATGGTAATTTACTGTCACAAGTCTGGTAATGGGTACAAACAAGACATAAATGGCTAAACATACCACTTTGCACTGTAAGGGAAATAATAAAAAGGTGTAAAACATATGGAATGGTTGCAAATTTGGCAGGAAGAGGAAGCAAGTGCATGGTGTCCCCACGGACAGTGAGGAAGATGGTGAGGGAGGCCATTAATAACCCAAGGATCACTGTTTAAGAATTGCAGAGATTGGTTTGTTTCTTGTGGTCAACAAGTCTAAAAAAAACATAAAATGGCACCTCCATACCAACTAACTCTTTGGAAGGGTGGCACAAAGATAGGCCTTACTGAGCACAATAAGCAAAGCCAAGTATCTGGAGCTTGCCAGACCTCATTGGAATTATGACTGGAAGAGAGTGCTATTGTCAGATGAGACCAAAATTGAACGTTTTGGCCATACACACCATCGACATGTTTGGTGGCAAAAGAGGAATGCACACAGGAGAAGCACCTCATACCTACGGTCAAATATGGAGGTGGTTCATTTATATTTTGGAGATGTTTTGCTGGCAGTGGTCCCGGGGTACCGTTTTTTGATCAATGGCACAATGAATTCAACAAAGTATCAGGAAATTCTGGCAGAAAATTTGGTTGTCTCTGCTAGGACTTGGTCATAGGTAGATTGTCCAGCAGGACAATGACTCCAAGCATACATCAAAATCTAAACAGAAATGCTAAAGTGAAATCAACATCCATGTTTTCCAACGGCCATCTCAGTCTCCAGACTTAAATTCCATCAAAAACCTGTGGTCTGAACTGAAGAGGGGGGGTCCATAAGCGCAAACCCAAAGATATCAATGATTCTGAAAAGTTCTACATGGAGCAATGGCCAAAAATCCCTCCAAATGTGTTCTCAAACCTTATCACAAATTATTATTATTATTAGTAATTACATTTATATAGCACTTTTCCAGATGCTCAAAGTGCTTTACAGTGAAGGGGAACTCACCTCACCCACCACCAATGTGTAGCACCCACCTGGGTGATGCACGGCAGCCATTTTGCGCCAGAACGCTCACCACACATTAGCGAAGGTGGAGAGGGAGAGAACATTTATTTAGCCAATTAAATCTGGGGATGATTTTTAGTGGCAAGTTTGCGAGAGCCAGATCTGGGATTTGGCCAGGACACCGGGGAACCCCCTACTCTTAGCGATAAGTGTCATGGGATCTTTAATGACCACAGAGAGTCAGGACGTCGGTTTAACGTCTCATCCGAAAGACGGAAATTATAGGAAAAGATTCATGGCTGTCATCTTTGCCAGTGGTGTTTTCACAAAGTATTAAACCAGGGGTGCCAATAATTGTGGAACATGTTTTTTGGGGAAATATTTTTTTAATTTAAAAAATGTAAGACTTTGGTTGATCAAGCACGCTAGTTTACACTGTTTACATGTTGGAAAATAAAGCTTATGTCAATAACTGTATTACTTTTTAGTTTAGCATTTTTTGTTCATATTTATCAAGGGTGCCAATAATTCTGGGAGCCCGCTGTACTTCCCACAACAAGTTCATGCATATTATAAAACAATAGTCTATGTTGCAAAACTATTTTCTTGAAGTACACAGCTGGATCAATTCCAACAGTTGGATTTCTGAAATATAGCATTTTGTTATATAAGCAATAAGGGAGGTATTACCCTTTAAAAATCACTACACACATGAAAACATTTTCTTTGACCACTGCCCAGTGGCAGAGCTTGGATATTAGGACATGCGCGTATTGGAACATCACACTTTGTTACAGAAATCTAACTCAGGCTATGACCACAGCAATCGCGCAGCAAGGCTATATCAGAAACAAGTCAGGCTATGGTGAAAATGCAGACTTCATAGTTAATACTTGTTTGTGATAGTTAATACTTGCCAGCTAGCCTACTAATTAAAACGTTCGTCGTTTTTTGCGGAGTTAGGTGAACGTATGGGTGTTAAACAAACAAACTCAATAATATAGGCTAAGTCTGACAGGATGACTTTAAATTTTAGGGCAGTTTGTCTCCCTTTGTCTGCCTGACAATAGCCAGGTGTTGATGCGGAATGCGGATGTGCGAATGTGTCTTTCTCTCTGGCAGGCTATTTAGCAACTGAACAATCAAACATTATCAGTGGAATAAACTATATTCACACTGTAGGCTACTGTAAAATGCTACGACGATAAATTTGCTTGACGATAATGATAATGATATTGAAACAGCAACACCAGACCACAGATAGTGGGATGAAATTTACTCCAATGAAATTACAAAGGCTACATTCCAGTTAGGCCACCTCGCTATTCCACAACTGGGCGCAACACTTTTTTCAGATGATCAATGTATCTGTTGCAGAGCTCTGTGGTCAGCTTGTCAGTCCAAAATGTCTTGATAGCCGATATTAGTTCTGCTTTAGTCGTGGGTTTGGCTTCATACGTCTTAAAATCTTTACTTTTGTAACTTTATGGGGAACTATGGGGAAGTGTAAGTCTAACAATATGTGGTTAGAGAAAAGCACGTTTAGCGCTTGGTTGAAACCAGTGGAGGGGAACGTTCTTGAGCCCGCTGCACCTTATGCAAGAAAACAGTTAAACTAGGAACATTGGGGGTAAAGGCTTTAGAATCGCATGGTCAGTCAGAGAAACACAAGACCCAAGTGAAAAACCAACAACAAACGCCTGCCGTCTCTTCCGTGTTCGCCCCTGCTTCAGGAGCATCAAGTGTGTCCAATGTAGCGATATATAGGTTTTTACACAAATATGTGGTCGTTATGTAGGTTTTTACGCACATATGTGGTCGTTTAACATTTAAAAGGCTGTGTATAAACTGTCAAACTCTGTTTTTTGAAAAATCTGTTTGACCTCCCTAGGGGTATGCATCATCTCACACTGGCAGCAGGTTGGGAATTGAGAATCAAGAAGACGCGTCTCCTTTTCACCGTAATTAAAAAATAAAAATAAACAACACCCATTTGTAAAACTAAAATGCTTTATACCACACTGCAGACACGATCTTGGACAGACTGTCCGATTTACTCCTCTAATTACTCACTTGCCGGGTGAACGGAGATTCCACTTGCTTTCTTACAAATCTTCAAGCAAATAGAACATTAAAAATCTGCTTATAATAAGTGTGCTTATAAATATGTGTGATAAATACTGTTTCTTTTCCATGAATCATTTGGTACAGGACTGAATTGTAAAAAGTTATTTACTGTGTTACATTTATGGTGCGTTACATTGATACAAACTCTACCCTATATCCTAAGTGAAACTAACATGGATGGCTTTAGACTGTGCTCAAAATTATCTGGCTATTATTAAGTTTCACAGAGTGACCACCAGTGTTGGGGAGTAGTGAACTACATGTAATTAAACTAGTATTTTAACTACATTTTACAGTAGCTTGCTGGTAGTTCAACTACATTCATATTTGCATAGTGATTCAAGTAGTTAAATTACTTTTTTGCCTTTTTTGTGTAGTTAACTACTGAAATTACAAACTATTTTGGGCTATAAAAGGAAAGGAATGATTTTTTATTTTAATTTTACCATTGTAGTCAACTGTAATTGAACCCCCTTTGACCAGCCCCACCCCCATTTCTTTCATCCTGACCACTGTGAAGGCATGCCCAGGCAATGCATTCGTCAGGCAGCCACCACCACACACTTGACCTTTGTGTAGTGCATGTGCAAAAGGGTGGGCGTTGCTCAGTGCTTACACAGCGACAGCGTCATCATGGATAAACCAAATCTCAGCCTGAGGAAGAATCACCATGGCCATACTTAAGCAAATACATGACACTGACTAGCTCCACCGACAAAACCTACGTTTTTACTTGTGAGCTATGCAAGCCGAGAGTAAATACACTCTCTACTGCAAAGACGTCAAACACAAATCTCAGAACACATATAAAGGTGTATTATTGACTTTGCTAGCCAATTTAGCAAAGATTAGATAAGTTAGCCACATTGTAGTGTTACATACAGGCAAGTGATTTAATTCAGTGAACGTTAGTGTTAGTCTAATTAAATAAAGTCTGTAGTGTTAGTTCGTCTGACAACAATTATGTTCTTTCAAAAACGAACATGTTGCTAACCAGCTAATGTCAGGTTTGCTGACAAAGCTAACATTAGCTAACGTTAGTTGACCTAGTCATTCTATTCTCATAATGTGTTTTGCAACCCATACAATATGGCGCAATGCATGGGACCGGTCTTTCATGATAATCACCTATTTGATTACAATCACCAGTGTTTGCTGACCAAGGTGTCTGCAATCGATCCAATACTATGAATAGCTGGTCATTCATACGAAGGTCTGGCTAGGCTGAGGTTGGCTTGCTGTTCTTTTGCCACCTAAGGTTAATATTGTAACAGCATACAATTTTATTTAAAGTTGATATCGTGATACAGAGGGTAATTCTGTGGACCATTATAAATGTCATGCTATTCTATATTAGAAGTTACCTGGCTAACTGAGTAATCCTGCTTGGTGCAATACCCCCATCTGGACTCTAGTTTCTGGAAGGCAGGTGTCTGACTGATGGACATTGTATACAAAACCAAAGCTGACATTCCTTGCACTTTCCCATGAATAGTGGGGTATTTTATATTTTTGGTTTATGTACGACCTGTGAACAAGTGGGCACTTTTCGCAATAAACTCAATTGAGTGGCATTTTTTGCTGGCATGTGACTTTTTTGTATTATATTTTGTTATAATTTCGTATCACATGTACATTGTCAATTTGATCTTTTTTTTTTAACGAAGTAGTTTGAACTACTTTTTCTGAGTAGCTTTAGTTAACCAAACTAGATTTCTCCCTAGGGTAGCTTAGCTGTAGTTCAACTTCTTCCAGTGTGAAGTAGTTGGTAGCTTGCAAAGCTATGCTTTCAAAGTAGCTTCCCCAACACTGGTGACCACGAAGTTCGTTGAATAACCGTTTATAGACGTAAATGTCACTCAAATACACACAAAAATGTTATGGGTAACAAGCATGTCCCTATTTTCAGCTTATCTTTAAAATGTATTTTCCTCTCTTTTCCTGTTAAAATAAGAGTGGCTATACCACTGTTCTACTTTTCTCCTGAGTGCCACAGTTGAAGTGTTAACTGCCAGATATGGATTTGAGTGCTTACATTTGCCACCTGGTGGTGGTTTTGCGAACAAAAGTAGTTCCTGTAGAAATACAAAGAAAATGTATGCAAATCTGCTGCTGCCGGGAAGATCTCTCGCAAAAGAAGCGTCATCTGAAGCCAGTGACCACTGTAACTGTTCAATGCGTGAATTTTCTTGGTGAAACATGTCCGTGGTTTTAAGAAGAACAGTAAGCACCGCTGAGCTCCGGTTGAATCCATATGGCCTGGCGATATTGTAGCCGACTAACTGAACGTGCAGATGGTATATGTTAATGCAGTGTATGCGTTCGGTGAACGCCTGGTAGATGTGGTGCAAAAGCAATTGTTGAGAAGTAATAGACCATTTTTAGTGAGCAACAATGCAAGTAAAATAAACTTGCTTCCAGCAGTGCTTGAACCTGCGACTTCCTGATCCATAGACTGTGACATTAACTACTGAGCCACAGACAGACTAGCTGTTGAAACTAGGAAATTTCTTGGGTTATAATAGAAGTGTAAGAAAATGTTAGTGTGAAATATGAAAAGATCTGCCATAGGGCGAGGCGGTAGTCAATCCCTCGACCTCACACTCTCCAGTTCGTAACTTTGGCAGTGCGCCACCATGATATAGCTGTTTAATACGTGAGTTGTCTTGGTCAAATGTATCTGTGGTTTTAAAGAAGAAGCTAGACCAGTATGCACTGTGGAGCTCCTGTTGAATCCATATGGCCTGGCAATATTGTAGCCGGTTAACTGGACCCGTACATCATAATGCAGTGTATACGTTCAGTGAATGCCGGGTAGATGTGGTGCAAAAGCAATAATTGTGAAGTAATAGACAATTATTAGTGAGGGAAAAAGCAGGTTAAAATGACCAATGGGGAGACATATTCTTTGTGGGCTAGGAGCATTTGTGGCAGGAAAAAGGAGGAGAAAACGCAAAATCCCTTTAGTTTGTGGCTTTATTGTGTGGACATGTGAAGTTGTTTATTAATTCTGTCTGTTGAAATTGGGTCCGAATGTACAGAAATTTATGTTTTTATGTGCCAAACTCTCGGTGCTGTATAGGTATCGGGCATGCCCTGCCAAGGTGTAGCTTAGCCGGATGGCATACCTGCCATCCCAATATGGTTCAAATGCAAATATCCGAAGTGCCTTTAAATTTTTCATACATTTGCAGTGCTGGTAGTGGTCAGGTGCATGAGTTGTACTGTGGTTGGGGTAGAGAATATAACTGACAGTTGGTCATTCCCAATGGGTAGGAACGAGATCTGGAGCGTCTTCGGCGGCAGTGGCTAATGGCTTTGACCAAGAGACAAGAATACCTGGACCAGCACCTGCAGAAGGTGGTCAGCAAGCCAGGTGAGGGAGGGGCCAGAGGCCATCATGTGACTTCATCCGCCTGGAACCTGCCGCAACACCTATGGCACTATCATCAAATAATTAAAAAATACATTTAAAGCATTGCTTTAGTTTTCCCAGTCTTAACATGAATTGTAACATTGTAGTTTTTCAAATTGCATAGTCATTTTTTGTATAGATTGTTCGAAGACATTGTTTAAAGAAAAGTCCTGCTTACGAAAATGAATAAATATGATGAAAGCTGCTATTTACTCAGACAAGTCTGAGGATGACATGGAACGTGAATCCCAGTTGCTGGAGTGGCGTCTGACACTGACAGAGGAACGCAACGCTGTAATGGTGCCATCTGCCGGCAGTGGCATTCCTGGTGCCCCTGCAGAGTGGTGAGTTATCATTCCAGGTGTGTGCTTCTGTGTGTGTGTTTGTGGGTGTACATAAGAACATTAGAATATATTCACCTCATCTAGGTGTGTGAGTATGGCATGCTTTATAGTTTAATATAGATGTTATCTCTATGGATTGGTATTATGTTTCTAGATTGCCATAAGTTAACTTGCATTTAGTGCTTCAAAGATGTTGCACATATACATCGCTGGTCTGGGAATGCGTTTAGCCAGATCTGGCACCGTTGCTTTTATAACTCTTAAGTTAATTGCTCAAAATTAACTTTTTTTTTTACTTAGCAGCAATTGTGCCCCACCTCAAAAAGTTAGGAGCACTAGCAAAAATCTATGAGCACCCACCAAAATTTAAGGAACTACAGCTATTATTTATCGAACAATGAATGGACAGTAGTGTACTGTATGTCCGTTGAAAATTACAGTTACACAAGTGGCACATGGGATCCTCTTTCAAGTACACTTCAATTGAAGTCATGAATAAGTTTGGTTGATAAGCAGTAGGCTTCTGAGTATCTCCTTCCAGGCCTATATGGAATATACCATTTATTAGAAAAATAATTTCAGGAGCTGCTTGAGAATCAAAATGGCAGCATGAGCTAAGAGCTATGTTCTACCTCAGAAATTAGTTTGTTTTTTTTACCAACACTCAACTGAATTTCAGAATTCACTCTAGTTTAGGTTTTTTTTAAAAGTCGTGAAACGGTTCTGTGTAAAAAGGAAGAAAAATACATTTAGTATGGCAAGAAGACTGCCCTGAGGCTGAGGATGAAATACAAACTGGAGCACAGCCACATGACAGAGACATGATCATTACTCTTGCTGAGATAATGTCAGAGTTGAGATCTCAACATTCTGAGATAATAAGTCAGCTTGATGGCATTGATGTTCAACTGGAGAGTGTGACCACTGAGGAGTCAGCGGTGTGAAAGAGGCATTAGCCAGAACAAACAATATGCTGGAGAACCAAAATAGCATATGGAAAAAGCAGAATGGAGAATTTTGGCATTAGAACATACCCTACAAGTTTCTCATAAATTGCTACATCGACCTGAAAAACTGAATAAAACTGAAATCTAAGACTAACTAGAAAATAGTGGGAGAATGAAAAACCTGGTTTTACTAGACCTCCTGGAAAAATCAGAAAAAGCTGCCCAGTTGGCTCAAGCTCTGCCTAGATCACCGCACTGGAGCTGGACCAAGCGCACCATTCCTTACGACCAAATCCACAACCGGGAAAACCTCCAAGACCAGTGCTGATCTGCTTTTTGCAGTTCAGAGATAAGGAGCTGATATTACAGTTGCAACGAAAACACCAACAATAATGCAGGGTTAAACTTACCTTTCGCCAATATTTGTCTGCAGAGGTTTGTTGAAAGCACAAGGAGTTTGACCAGGTGTTCAAACTATTTTCCGAATGGGGCATGTATCCTCATTGGCTTCGTGTTCTTTATCAAAGGCGGAAGCTTTTGCAAAGCAGTTGGAATAAGCCGTATTTACATGTCTTTTTGAGTGACTCGAGTGGAAGGAAGGTGATGTTTGTCCTTCCCCTACGCTTGGATTGTCACACATTTACAAGTTACTAGGACTCTTGCGGAGCTCTTTAGTTTTGACTCCACTTTTTGTCTTTTTCTACCCGAAGTGGTTCTCCCTGACCAGTTAGCCGGCTCACAGGTACATTAGTTTATGTCTGTTTTTACTTCCAGCGTAAATGTGTGACTGAACAAGGGACAATACCATATGAAAAGATGAGAGGGGGTATTTAAGTTGGTATTGATATTCCTTGACTTTTGTTCACCATATTGTTTTCGATTCACTCCCCCAGGTATTTTCACTGCTGTGACAAATTATTGGACGATACCTGGACTGAAAATGGGGGAAGGGGGCTATGTCAGATAGTTGTGAACCCGCTTTTGTTTCTTTATTTTGTGGTCTCGTTTGCTAGATTTTTATTTGAGAATAAAAGGTGTGCAGATTTATATGGAATAATATGCCTATATTTAATGGAACCAACTAATGTATGTGACAGTAAATCCCCCCCCACTTGGAATTAGCTGGGGGGGGAGGAGCATTTAGCCTCCTAATTATTTGGGAGCACTGAGGATACTGAGCTCCAGGTTGCCAGCACCCTTGCTGTTTTCCTTTTATATAAAAGGATGTCGATGAACTTCACTGTTTATTGGTGCAGGGTTCTTGCGCTGGTCTAAAAAGTCTGGAAAAGTATGGAATTATGGATGACTGATTTCCAGGCCTGGAAAAGTATGGAAAATGTGGTGAAAGTATGGGAAAACTATGAAAGTTTTGCTCTTAGTAATATATATACACTGGCTAGAAACCCCGTAATATAAAATAGACCGTATAAAGCTATAAAAAATAATCAAACACTAAAGTGCTGTACAAAATATTGCACCAAGGGAATTGACATTGCCAAAATGGGAGACAGAGATAGGCAGCGGTAATCAGCCTTGTGCAGGGCAAAAACATGCAAGTATGGTTGCTGTTGCTCTGAGATCACCACCGTTGTCTTCATTTTTTTCAAGTAAGATCTGCTTTACCGTCCAGGTAATTGGCAGTGCTTCAGAGCTCATTTATTTACAAAATAAGTGAGAACTCTGGCTATATGTTTCCCCTATGACCACTTAAGAGTGTATCGCTAGCTTTTGTGTGATATTACTGGCTTCAGGGTGTATTTGCTATTTATAGTATAGCTAGCTAGTTAACTAGATACAGTAAGGCCAACTAGCTCATTGACAGTGTAAACTAGCTAGCTAGTTAATATTAGCTTTATGTTAGGAAGCATCGCATGGAGCAGAATCATCAATGCTGTTCTCAATATGGCTGATAGCCTTGTTCCCATTTGGGTGCTATTAATCCGATTGAGGCATTCAGCCTCAGGTAAATAATCACTTCAGCTGCCGTGATTTAGTTATATTGATGTCAAAAACAACAATGGGGAAATCTTATAGAAAACTGACAGTGACTGTCTTACCAAAGGGTAAACACTACAATTAATTGGCTCTGGTAATATTAAGTTATTTATTATATTCACTTAACTGGCTAGCCATACTAATGGTTGAAAATTTAATTAAATGTGAATTGATATGAAAGAACATATTGAAATGATTATATATACAAAAATTAAATGATTTGTAACAAATAGAAATGACAATACAAACAATTTGTAGTAACGTTTCATTTCATTCTGTATTCATTAATTCACCCAAGCTTTTATTTATTGAAATGGATAATTAAACACAAAAAGTCAAAATTCCAACAGAAATGCACATGTCTTATAAAACGACAAGAAATAGGTCTTTGTGGGGAGCTGTCTGGAAAAAGTATGGAATTTAGATTTGTGAAAAGGGCAAAAACCCTGTTGGTTTACATTAAGGTAAAGGTAATCCTTCCACTATGAGGCAGTTATCATGTCAGCTATGAAGATAAGCTCATAGAATATTAAAGGCCTATCAAAAGGAAAAAATATTTATCTCTTCTCAAAAAAGATAGTGGATATTGTTTTTCTACAAGAAACATATCAATCTGATAATGAACATGCAAAACTAAAAAGAGATTGGGTAGGTCAGGTTCTGATTAGCCTCATTAGCCTTGAGGAAAAAAAACTGAGTTGGCTGACGTTAGTTAGGTTTAGGGGATGCTAGCTCGCTTGTCAGCATTCAGTGAAAGAACCACCAGTTTTAGCATAGAGGTAAGAAAATTGACATTTGGTTGGTTAGAATGGTTATTTGGAAAATAAACAGTAGTTTGTCTGATTGCGATTGGTTCCTTGTAGTATTTTAAAAATAATACAAGGGAAAATAATACAAAGTTGCACCAGGACAGGAGTTGTTTGTGGTCACACAAGTTCTACCAATGTAATTCCAGGTCGCACAGTTTAAATTTGGGTCGCATATGCGATCAAAATGGTCACACTTTTGAGCCCTGCTGCATAAGCTCTGGGTGTAGTATGTGCTGAATGAAAGAATTAATGTAATGTGACGTGTATTTGCATGTATCAGGCACCATGCCTCATACAGCCTTATGTTCTTTGGGATTACTTGTTGTTATACTTGTTGTTTATGTAGATGAATGGAGTTTGTGTTTGATGGCTATGGACTTGAACACCCTTCATAAGCTTATAAGTTTGCTCTATATCTACAGGGTCCCTGTTCCTGGAATGGAGACACACATCCCCGTCCTCTTTCTGGACCTCAGTGGTAGGTTCCGACTGCACTCCATCTTGGCAGTGAGTAAGCGATTTACAGTTAGCCCATGACCTGAAATGTGAACGTTGGTCACACACAACAGTGCTCTTCCAAGGTCAGGTCATGTAACTCCTATCCTCCGAAGACCCTGGGCTCCACTGAGCAGACGCTTCCTGTGGCCTGATTGGCAGGCTGTAATTGGCCAAAGCTTCACTAAGGGACCCTAGGTGCAATGCAGTAACGAGACACCCCACAAATGCAGTTCCAAATTGGGGGGATAAATTTAGGTTTGGACTTGGCCAAAAAATAATGTTAGTTTGAACCCGTCCAAAATTATGCATCTCATTTCCATTTCCAGCAGATGACTTTAACTCCCAGGACAACCTGGACTCCCCCAGGCCTGGTGGCTGGGACGGCTCCCTGAGTGGGGAGGATGAGGACGAATTCTTCGACCTGCAGATCGTCAAGCACCATGATGGAGAGGTGAGGAGGGCCAGCAAGTGTTCTGGGCTGTGGCTGTGTAGCCTTGCTTGTCCAGGCTTTTGTGGAAAATAGTGCAATTCAGAGTAGCAGACCCACTCACTTTTTGGGACCTAACCAAAATTTTTTAACCACTTTCATGAACTCACTGAGTGTGGGTCTGTGATAAAGGCTGCGAATTAAGCCAGCAATTCAAACATAAACTTTGTGACCCAGGGAAGTGGTGGAGTAGTGCGGGGGATGTGCATGTAAATTACATAACGCCATATGCCGATCGCCCTCCAAGAACGACCATGTTTAAATTGGGCCTGTGCCTGACATTGCCTTAGGAAAGTATTCAGACCCCTTCTCTTTTTCCACATTTTGTTACATTACAGCCTTATTATAAAATGGATTAAATTCATTTTTATTCTCAATCAATCTACACACAATAATCATAATGATAAAGTGAAAACAGGTTTTTAGAAATTTTAGCAAATTTATTAAAAATAAATAACTGAGATATTGGGATGGCAGGTATGCCGTCCAGCCAAGTTACACCTTGTCGGGGTATGCCCCATACCTATACAGCACCGAGAGTTTGGCACTTGTCATGGTTCCCCACAGAAATAACCACAACAGCACCGAATCTCAGTCCTTAGAAACATTCATTTCTGTACATTCTGACCGCATTTCAACAGACAGAATTCATAGACAACCTCACACGTGCAGTAAAACCCCAAACTAAAGGATTTAGCATTTTCTTCTTGTACTACTTCTTGTTCTTCTTCTTGTTTGTCTTGTGCTTCTTCTTCTTCTTCTCCTTCTCCTCCCTCCCCCTCCAGCCCACAAAGAATATGTTTCCCCATTGGTAATTTTACGTACACCAGCCAATCCTTCACCAACACCAGCCAGTCAGAATGTCACTGTGGCAAACACGCCTGCCACAGGCCACCGAAGTGGCTTTCCTTGGGGCCCTCCAGCACAGAGACACAGGGAGATGATGTTAAAACAGTCCACATTTATTCCACGAGGGTTTGGCAAGATGGTATAGCCAAATGAGCAGATGTTAAACCCTGTCATGACAGAGAGCTCCCTGGTGTGGGTGGGGATGGCAGATTTAACCTGTACGCAGTGATTACCTCACTACGCACAGGTGCAGCCACTCCTGTTCCTGGGTCCAATTAGCCTGGCCAATTATCTAATTCTTCACCAATTATCCAATTGGCCAGGTCTAATTAGCTTGACCCAGGGCAGGTGTGGCTGCTTAAACCAGCCATCCCCACACCACATACCCCCAACGCCAAACTGAGGCCAGGGAGAATCACTGGCCGAAGCCTACCCCCCCCCACCCCCGCACTCCCAACAAAGCAACAGACAAATAAAAATAAAAACTCTAAACACGCTAAAAAAAAAAAAGTCAGGGTGGGTGGCCCCGGAACAGTCCAGTACATGCTGTGCCCCTCCTTCTGACGACAAGGCAGCCCTTCTTCCTCCTCCCTCCCGGAGCACGGGAAGTCCTGGGCTGCTCTGCTGGCTGGTGGGGGCGTCACCGGCTTGGGCTGTTCCAGGGGCTGTGGTGGGGTGGCTGGGCTGGTGGGCTGGTGGACTGGCCGTGTGGTGCTGGGGACCAGGAACCCTCGTGGCTGTGGTGGCCGCCAGTCGGCTCTGCTGGCAGGCGGCTGCAGGCTTATCCCTCATGGGCTCCGGGCAAACCAACCAGGCCAAAACAAAGAACTAAAAACAACCAAAACGGACGAGAAAGGAAGCAAAACGGCGCGGCCACCGCTCGTGCGCCGCCCGTGGCTGACCCGCCTTCCCGGCCAAGTCCAGCTCACGGCGCGACCACCTCTCGTGCACCGCCCGTCGCTGACCTGCCTCCTCGGCCAGGTGCAGCTCCTCAGCGTCCCAGCTGAGGATTGCCTCCTTCCCCTCCCTGGTCATCTTCCGCTCCCCATTTTTGGCCCGGAGGATCCGCCCGAAGCCCTGTCGGGAACACCTCAGCCGCCCCTCCTCCAGTGTGCTTCCTGGCTGGCCCTCCTGTGCCTCTTTGCTGTGCTGGAGGAGCCCCACGTTGGGCGCCACTGTGGCAAACACGCCTGCCACAGGCCACCGAAGTGGCTTTCCTTGGGGCCCTCCAGCACAGAGACACAGGGAGATGATGTTAAAACAGTCCACATTTATTCCACGAGGGTTTGGCAAGATGTTACAGCCAAGTGAGCAGATCTCAAACACTGTCATGACAGAGAAGCTCCTGATGTGGGTGGGGATGGCAGATTTAACCTGTGCGCAGTGATTACCTCACTACGCACAGGTGCAGCCACTCCTGTTCCTGGGTCCAATTAGCCTGGCCAATTATCTAATTATTAACCAATTATCCAATTGGCCAGGTCTAATTAGCTTGACCCAGGGCAGGTGTGGCTGCTTAAACCAGCCATCCCCACACCACAGTCACATACCCAAGAAAATTGCCCAAGAATTTCCCCAAGAAAATTGCCAGTTTCTACAGCTAGTCAGTTCGTGGTTCAGTGGAAACATCATGGTCTACAGATCGTTGAGTCACAAGTCAAACCCTGCCTGAAGCAAATTTCTTATACATGCTTATTTGCTCAATAATAATTTTCTTTTATTTCTCAGCTATTGCCTTTGCACCACATCACATTGTTTCAACTACTCAATTTCATCAGTTCATTTCTCTCATACTACTGTTATTTTCTCATTTGCAAAGATTGCTGGGACATATGCGTGTGCTGCTATTCTACACTGTCTGGCTAAGCAAAAGAGCAAAGAGGAGTTCTGTCCTACCTACAGCTAAGCGTATGAAAATGCCTTGTAAACTGTAGAAACAGTAAAAGTGCATCTCGACGAAATAACAGAAATTGGAGCAGGACAGAAGGGTACACAAGTTGCGACCTATGGAGCTCAAATTCTACGAGCTTGCTGATAGTTTTATCAATGAAGGCTTGTTGCATGGCCGTCAGATGAGTGAGTACATACACTGGGGACATTTTTGTTCATTTTCTAATGGTGCAAGTTTCTTTTGTACTTACGCCACCGCACCCTTTGTCTCAGCCATTGTTTAACATATATAGCAAAGCTAAAGTGCTAAACAGTACACGTTCATCAGACATACAAATGCACACAAGGATAGCCATAATCCACAACCGTTTCTTAAAGGGTTACATCGCATTTTTACACCCAGGTCCGCTCCGCTGTTCATCACAAATCATGTACTCAACTTGGCCCCCCAAAATCTCGCTCTGCCTCCCAATGAAACCAGTCTACATCTGGCACTGCCTACGCTGTATGCGTGTTTGCATGTATGTGTGTGTATGCATGCTTCTCATCGTCTACATTTATATGCATTACTGTTCTCACTTTCTTATAACGAACACTTTGCAAAAAGAAATGATATCTCATTAAAAAAAAATGTTTTCAACGTACAAAAATGCCAAGTTACTCACAAATACAAAGCACTGTCTATAACTCATTCATTCAAACTGGCTAAATCTAGGCCTGCCATTAAAAGTATTGATATGAACTTGATCAGTACTTTTGATATCAACTTTTCTTTTGCAGAAATAGGTTAAAGAATTTGTTTTGATAAATGAAGTCTGGGTCAAGCCAGTTATTTTGCAAGCAAATTCTAATGGAATGTACCAAATTATGATTTTTGGATGGACTTTGGATAGAATTAGCTGTGATTTCTGACTGTGGCTCAAGGCTTCAGACCCCTGGTTCTCACCCCATACCCCCCCCCCCCTTTCAGGTGAAAGCAGAGGCATCGTGGGACTCCACAGTGCATGAGTGTCCCCAGCTCAGCCGGGGCACTGCAGCAGAGCAGAGGGTGTTCCTGACAGTGCGAACCATGGTGCAACTCAGCCACCCCGCTGAAATGCAACTGGTCCTACGCAAGCGCATCTGCGTTAACCTCACTGGCCGACAGGTCTGGGATCAGCCCTCTGCGCTTCAAAATACTGTCACAGAGATATGGGACTGTTCTGGCAAAAATAAAGGATGAATAAAAACAATATATTGCCTCTTGGGAAAACAAACCAGAATTAGTTATACAAGTTACAATACCATGTTTTTATGAAGTTGTGAAGTTATCATGGTTATACTGTTCAAAGATTATGCTGTTCAAATATACGCCAACAGTGTATAAAGACAAAATACACACCAGTTTGACACTAATTACTGAAGTGTTTTGTTTTGTGTGCTGCAGAGTGATTTAATTTTCACTGATTTGATTTTGTTCTATGATCATGTGATTTGAATGTGTTATTGGTCTATATGAAAGGCTGACTGATGTGATTTGATTGCGCTTGTATATGCAATGTAACAGAATTATTGATGTCATGTGGTTTGAATGTGTGCTGGTGTCTAAGTTTACAGGTTGTTTCCTTGTTTTTGGCTGAAGGGGTTTGCTCAGAGCTTTCTGAAAAGGATTTCCCAGAGGAGTACTATCCCTGGCTGTGGAGTTACCTTTGAGATCGTTTCCAACATCCCTGGGGTGAGGAGAGGAGGGCAGGCCTGTGATGGAGGAGGGTGGGGCAGGCGGAAGTGTAATTACAGTTACAATTACTTGTTAGTGCGCGCGCGTGTTCACTTGTTTGCTTCGGTGAACCTGTGTTGCCTGCAGGATGCCCAGGGCTCAGAGGACAGGGAGATGCTCGCCAGACTTGCTGCCAGCACTGACAATCCACAGTCAGCAGACAGCGAGGCAGCCATCGAGAAGTACCTTCGCAGCGTACTAGCTGTGGAAAACATCCTTACACTAGACAGACTGCGGCAGGTCAGAACCCTGATACAGCGTGACTATTGTACGATACTATAATATGGCCCATTCCACAAACAAAATACCACACTCATATCAACACATAATCTCGTCCACAGAAACATTCACTTCATAGTCTCCTTATTAAAGTGTGGGGTTACACTCCAGTGATGTCATTCATTTCTCACTCCCCTTTCTCCCATGTGTCTGTCTGGCTGTGCATATGCATGTGGTTTGCATTTGTTTGTGTGTCTTGTGTCATTATTTTCAATGATTTTGTGCATCTGTTTGTGTTGTAATCATGTTGTGTTTGCATAATATTTATATTTGTGTGTGATTTTGTGCATGGTAATGTTTGTGTGTGTGTCTGTGTCTGTGTGTGTGTGTGTGTGTGTGTGTCTGTGTGTAGGAAGTGGCGGTGAAGGAACACTTGGCAAGCAAAGGAAAAGGACACAGGCGCAGTCTCAGCTCTCCAAATGTACACAGGGTAAGTCTGTACTTAACCTCTTAGCGCAAAGCCCCTAGTGGTCGGCATGCTGGCTTGCCGAGATTACTGAACTCAGACATTCAGTGCTACTGCAACCAAAGTATGAGTTAAAAACAGAAACGCGTTGTTTTCGTTTCATTAGTAGACAATACAAGACAGCTATGCCGAACAGGGTTTCACAGCGCCACCATTGTTTCTCTGGTCATTCATTTGACACGCACCCCCTCTCTGCAGTCTCATCTACAACACACCCCCCACCCATGACATAATGGGCAATATTGTCTATCTTGGCATTCATAAAAATATTCTTTCACCACTAAAAAATTGTATTCCGTCATAGCAACAAGATAAACCGGACAATAATCCTAAAATATGCCAATACAGTAGTGAAAACGCTGCTCACTGAATAACAAAATAAACGAGAAAGTTTTAACAAATGATACCATGTCATTCTACAGTCAATATCTGGGACTAAATATTGAATAAATATACAACCTTACTGTTGGTTTTACACGTAGAGATGTCCCTTTTCAGACTGAGTGGTCATATTGTCTTGGACAATCCTTTGTGAAATATACGCGCATTTGTGATGCCTGGGTACCTTCCAAAATAGCTGTGTGTAATATCACATGTGTTGTTTACAGCGTTGTCGCCCTTTTTAGTACAGTCTGGTTTCATTGACAATTCATTTATTCAGTAGGTGAGAATATAAGCTTTCTAACAATGTAAAACATGTCTAATTTTGCTTTAGGAATAGCGTTTTATAAGTCAGCGTAACCAAAAATTTTCTTATCATCGCATTCACTTACGCACTCACTCTGTGGTAGCAGTAAAAGACGCTGCACCTAACAAAACGTGGTCCACAGTTTTTCGTAATTTCTTGGAAAATACTACTATTATTGAGGACTTCTGGCCATAGCTAAGCCATACGTTTGCTGATAGACCTAGCTGACATCCTTTTCTGGAGCAAAACAGAAGCGAATATTACATTACAGGCATTTGGCAGACGCTCTTATCCAGAGCGACGTACAACAAAGTGTATAACCATAACCAGGAACAAGTATGACGAAACCCCTAGAGAGAAGTACCGGTGCAGGGAACAACCGCATAGTTCAACTTGGACCCTGAAGGTTAAACTGATTAACACTAACACAACGAGAACGGCAACAACGCAATCTATGGAAAAAATACAAGCAGTAGTTAAGACAGTTAATGCACCTAAGTCACCTACGAAACAGCTGCCTAGTTACAACCCTCAGCTTACAGTCATTTACAGGGGGGTAGGGAGGGATGGGGAGAGGTGCAGCCTGAAGCACCAGACAAAAAGCATTTATTCAATTTTGGAGAGATTTTGGATATGTTTCTGGACCCCTAGATATTTTAGACCACTGTAGTGACTGAAAGCTTGTAATTCCCACTTGAAATGATGCAACAGTGAGTTTCTTGAGTCAAAACAGTTGATTTGTAGTGAAATACGTGAATATGTTGTGATTTACAGCAATGCATAATTTAGACATTTTGGATAGATTTGGAGACGCTGGGTACACTGCATAGTTTTTGTTTCATACATCTATAGTAGTTCTACATATCCACCCTTGGATTTTATAAACTTGTGGTCAAGAAGTTTTTGATCCAGCACATGTATAGTTTAACCTGCTGTATATATGCAATCTCTCAGTATTCCATTGCAAACTAAAAAAGTGCAAATTCATTTTTGATTTTTTGTCTAGACAATTGCATTTGTGGCACAAAATTATGAATATAAACTAATCTGCATTAGTTTTGTAAATTGTACAAATGTCTTGCTTCATTTAAGCCATTTTTCAAGTCTCTGTGGTGTTCACATCTGGAGTTATAAAGCTTTAAATAGGGTACCCCCTAAATGGGCAAGGATTGGTAAAATTTGGCATGTGCACCAAGGGGTTAATGGTACAATTCACAGCACTGCTGCTAGCCTATTCTCAAAGGTATGCTCTGCTCCACTAGTGTATGTAATACAAAAGGAATGGCAGGGGCTGCTGGGTAGTTCATCTGGCTAAGGCTTCATACTCGTTATTTATAGCTGAAGTGCATGGATGGCCCCCATGGTCCTGGATTGAATCCTGACCCTGCCACTGCCAACTGTGGCCAGTGGCCCTGCAAGCCTGACTTGCGACCTGTGGTTTGAGAAAAAGTGGCATTAGGTTCTTCTGAGAAGAGCATCTGCGCTCTGCCAAATCGATAGCAGAGAGATAGCAGAGAAAAAAAAAAAAAAAAAACCTTTGTAAGGTAAGACTTCTACTGCCAAAGTTTAGCGCTATAACAATTTATTAACAAAACAAAAATAGTTTTCTTTATAGTATGACACATACCGGAGTAAAATCAAGGCAAGTCAATTACAATAGTGTTGTTCAAGCACCTACTTTATATCCTTTTCCAAGAACAAGATGTACCAATGAAGTGGCAGGTAACTAAATGTCTGTCTTCTTTATACTTCCTCATCTCCGGAAGGTCTATCTGATCTCAACATTCATGCATACTGAGGCTGATTACATTAACCACATGGTCATTCTAACCTGTGTGTGTGTGGGTCTGTCTCCCATTTGGTTCTGGTAGCCCATCAACCACCCCTCTCATATATTCACATCTCCAGCAAGTCTATCCTAGATCACATCAACTTCCAGGCAGGCTGAGGCAGATTAGATCAACCAAAAGTCCTTACAGGGCGGTAGAGCCTTGGTTATCAAAGCAGGAGATCCAAAGTGAATTGTGTTCTGTTAATGCTGTTCAGTGGGATTCAGTATTTAAATGTGCCGGCAAAGTTAGTTATAAATACAATAGCCTAATTATTTCCCTCTTCTTGCAGTTGTCTGGGAGCAGACAGGATCTCTCTTTAAATTACATGCCGGAAGACAAGGTGAGGCCTCCATTTTAACCATCAACCACATGGTCCAGCACATCATGTCCTTCATTATCCACTGACTTGATTAATAAATATGTGAGCATGTGTTCATAGATACTCCAGAATGCACCAGCCAGTAAAGTGGGCTGTGTTAAGCACAGCCTGAGCTAGACAGTCTAGGCCAGTGGTCTGCTGGTTTTCATAGTGACTCTGCACTTCATGAATCAATTAGAGCAGTTGATTACACAGTTAACTCAACTCACTTGGTATCTTGGGTCTCAATTAGGTGCTGATTTTAAGGTGAAAACAAACACCAGCAGACCCTGGAGCTCTCCAGGACCAGAGTTGGAGACCACTGGTCTAGGCTATGAGTCTTTAAGTGTGGCTATGAGTCTACTTCAGCGATCAGCTTTCTTCTACAGGGCTGTGATGACCAGGTTTCTTCTGGTTATCCCCATTTCTACTCCCTAGGAACCTATACTACCAGTTTCTGGGTGTGAAAGATTGTGGCATTAAAGGTTATTTCATTCTAGTACTTAATACACATTCCCTTTATTCTGGTTATTTATAGTGATAGACTGTGGCTTACCCATAGATGTACTAATGGTCAGGATTGGATTAAAGTAACTGCGCATGTGGCTCATAATTCCAATCAGTGCTCATTTAGTGTGCTCCTTGTGCATGTATGTACAATCTGAAGAAAAACATATTTTCAATGTACAAAAATGCCAAGTTGCTCGCACATACATAGCACTATAAGTCAGTAAGACTTGCAAAATCTAGACCTGCCATTAAAATTAGTGATATCAAAATTAGGCCAAATTACAATAAACAATATTGGCTATCTTAGCTAACACAAATTAAACATGTTGTATTCCAAAGCAATGCTGCTACCCAATGTTTCTTAAATTATTTCAAGTAACTTGGTCCTGTGTTTTTTCAGCTTACCATCTGAACACATTGTGGTCATTCTAACTTTTGGTGTATAACAACTGAAATTATTCAGCAAGATTATTCCCACTTTAAGTGATTGCCATTTGACGCTTTGATGTGACGCATACGCTTTGACTGACCACATTGTCTTCAGATGGTAATGCATATAAATGTGGACTTTGAGAGGTATGCACAGTGTTGAGGAGGCTACTTTGAAAGCATAGCTTTGCAAGCTGCCAACTACTTCACACTGGAAGAAGTTGAACTACAGCAAAGCTACCCTAGGGAGAAATCTAGTTTGTTTAACTAAAGCTACTCAGAAAAAGTAGTTCAAACTACTTCGTAAAAAAAAAAGATCAAATTGACAATGTACATGTGATACGAAATTATAACAAAATATAATACAAAAAAGTCACATGCCAGCAAAAAATGCCACTCAATTGAGTTTATTGCGAAAAGTGCCCACTTGTTCACAGGTCGTACATAAACCAAAAATATAAAATACCCCACTATTCATGGGAAAGTGCAAGGAATGTCAGCTTTGGTTTTGTATACAATGTCCATCAGTCAGACACCTGCCTTCCAGAAACTAGAGTCCAGATGGGGGTATTGCACCAAGCAGGATTACTCAGTTAGCCAGGTAACTTCTAATATAGAATAGCATGACATTTATAATGGTCCACAGAATTACCCTCTGTATCACGATATCAACTTTAAATAAAATTGTATGCTGTTACAATATTAACCTTAGGTGGCAGAAGAACAGCAAGCCAACCTCAGCCTAGCCAGACCTTCGTATGAATGACCAGCTATTCATAGTATTGGATCGATTGCAGACACCTTGGTCAGCAAACACTGGTGATTGTAATCAAATAGGTGATTATCATGAAAGACCGGTCCCATGCATTGCGCCATATTGTATGGGTGGCAAAACACATTATGAGAATAGAATGACTAGGTCAACTAACGTTAGCTAATGTTAGCTTTGTCAGCAAACCTGACATTAGCTGGTTAGCAACATGTTCGTTTTTGAAAGAACATAATTGTTGTCAGACGAACTAACACTACAGACTTTATTTAATTAGACTAACACTAACGTTCACTGAATTAAATCACTTGCCTGTATGTAACATTACAATGTGGCTAACTTATCTAATCTTTGCTAAATTGGCTAGCAAAGTCAATAATACACTCACCTTTATATGTGTTCTGAGATTTGTGTTTGACGTCTTTGCAGTAGAGAGTGTATTTACTCTCAGCTTGCATAGCTCACAAGTAAAAACGTAGGTTTTGTCGGTGGAGCTAGTCAGTGTCATATATTTGCTTAAGTATGGCCATGGTGATTCTTCCTCAGGCTGAGATTTGGGAGGTTTATCCATGATGACGCTGTCGCTGTGTGAGCACTGAGCAATGCCCACCCTTTTGCACATGCACTACACAAAGGTCAAGTGTGTGGTGGTGGCTGCCTGACGAATGCATTGCCTGGGCATGCCTTCACAGTGGTCAGGATGAAAGAAAAGGGGGGTGGGGCTGGTCAAAGGGGGTTCAATTACAGTAGAGAAGCAATGGTAAAATTAAAATAAAAAATCATTCCTTTCCTTTTATGGCCCAAAATTGTTTGCAATTTCTGTAGTTAACTACACAAAAAGGCAAAAAAATAATTTAAAGTTACAATCTCAAAGATTTCCATTTTGTTCTCTTTGGCGGTACCAATGGCGAGAAGCTGTAATTGCAGGTGTGTTTTTGGAACTCACTTCCCATAGATCCAACCAGATCCAACCAGTGTCGCCTGTGTGACGTCAGCCGGTTGGCACCTGGGCCACGCCAACTGTAACACCTACTATTTACTGAATAAAATGGTTGTTATAAAAGTAACGTTATGTACATACTCATTCATTGTCTAACATTAGGCTTAAACTTAAGCTGTCTTTATACTGCCGAGCCGGGTTACATTACATTACATTACAGGCATTTAGCAGACGCTCTTATCCAGAGCGACTTACACAACTTTTACATAGCATTTTACATTGTATCCATTTATACAGCTGGATATATACTGAAGCAATGCAGGTTAAGTACCTTGCTCAAGGGTACAACGGCAGTGTCCTTACCCGGGAATCGAACCTGCGACCTTTCGGTTACAAGCCCAGTTCCTTACCCACTGTGCTACACTCCGCCCTAAATGCTGTAGCAGACCTGGGGTAGAATTAGTGATGATCAATTTCCACAAACATTCTTTATCCACCTTTTGCCCGGTATGAACATCTTTACACTGCAGAGAAGAATTTGCGGGATTCGCTGTAGCTCGTGCAATTATGTATCTCGTGCACAATAAACAGTCTTTATTTCGTGAATGATTGTTGTGATATTTTTGAAACAACTGCCTTGCAAAATGTTACCCCTGGTGTTTCTGGTTTTGCTAGCTAAACTGTTCACTGAGCTGGGTGTTAAATTAGCAATCAGAACAAAAAGAATAAAACAAAAACAAAGGAGGCTGAAGGAACATATTAGGAAGCGTAATAAAATATTAACAACGCTAATCCATATTGCTGTATTTTTTTATTTAGTTTTCTCCGGCTTGACATCTTTACACAGAAATCAGACCCGGCTCTGCTCCACCTATACCCCGGCTTTATTCCTATCATTATAATATATTGATGAACTTGATGGCAATGTAGATAACGGAAACGTTAAGGCCAGTTCAGATCAATTATTCGCAACAAGACAAAACGGTTTTAGAATGTTGCAGTGGTGTGAACTGGTTAGTTGCAGAGCGTCTGAAGCCGTTGCCTGGAGTCTCAAAAGACCCACCTAGTCAAATCGCCAAGTGCAGTTTTAGAACGTTTACAATCAGACGTCTTGGAATTTTGCAAGTTGCATCCAGTCTCATTGCGAATCATTGATCTGAACTGGCCTTTAGTTAGCTACTTTGCAACGTTGCAGCAAGGTAGCATTGCATTCGAGAGACGGTTTGCAAGGTCGGTAACGGTCGGTAGTGTTAGCTAGCGTTTTTTCTCATTGTTAGTTGACATTAGATTGTGTTAATTACATTAGCTAGCTAGCTAACGCAATGTTACCTGATATGAGAGATGGATGCTGTGCGCAACGGTGTCTAAATGTTGCCTTTCTTGACATGGTCTGGTAGCTATAGCGTTAACTGTGCAAATAGCTATGTAATTTAGTAACGTTACATTGTAATAAAATGTAAGACGAAATCTACATCAACAAATAATATGACCTCTCATGTTACACAAAAACGTATTAGGGTTCCATAACCCTCCTCCCCCTTCTCTGTTATTGTAATGCTAGCAGACACTGGAAAAAACAGTATGCCGCTCACACACAACTCAGTTGAACAGCGAGCCTGATGCGTTAGCTCCGCCTATCCTCTCTGGCGGACCAACCACTCATGGGTGATGGAAAACGCGTCACTAACTATGCGCCGCTGGTGATTTTTTCCCGGGAATGTCGCCACAGACACCCAGTGTAAATTATTCTAATAATAATAATATAAATTAATATAATAATAGGCTCAATCATCATTGTGTTACCTAATTCAGCGATCGATAGTGACTTAACAGACATTTATTTTAATGAAAATCTTTGAGATTATTACTTTAACTACTTGAATCACTACGCGAATATGATTGTAGTTGAACTACCTGCAACCTACTGCAAAATGTAGTTAAACTACTAGTTTAATTACATGTAGTTCACTACTTCCCAACACTGGGTATGCATCAGTGGCGGCTGGTGACTCAAACAATTGGGGAGGACAGGAAGAAAATAAACCCACGGCGTCATGTTGTTTTACACTAGTTGGCTACTTATCTCTGTTTTCTTATGTTCATGTTATGTTATGTTATTATGTTCAAATGTAGCAATAATCCAACTAGCAACCTAATGCAAACTTACTATACAGCTAAGGTAAGTAATGCACCAAAAGTTTATCCCCATCTTCCATAAGGAACAAATATCATATTATCATTTATACAACGGCTTGGCTGAATACTTGATTCTGATTGGTCCAAGGGTGGGCATTATTTCTCAATAAAGGGACACCTCGCCCTTTTAAAAGTTCTAAAATCAATGCGCTACAAAATCTAGCATTCTAAAGCATTCTTTAAACAGCAACATTCTTCTTTCGCTTTTGAATTGTTGTTACATCCCCTCCCCTTTTCAATGTCCAATTTCACAATTGATGGAAAAGTTGTATCACATTTCTAGTTACTGTTGCTTGCTTTATTTACGTTTGCCAGCCATCGGAATCGTCCCTTATTTGGACAGTAGAATAGGCGTTCCGTATTTAACTCATGGCTACGGGACGCATTTTCATCCGTATGTTTGTGAACGATTGCATTTATAGTAACCGCTGTTTTGAATACAATTCAATAGTTAGCTAGCTAGCTAGGATAACAAGCATGCCGTGAGACCATTCTGACCTAAAACCAAGAATTTTAATATTGGCTAGGTGACAAGTGACGGCGAACCTGTCATAAAGCTAGCTGACATTCAAAACCCATTTCAGAGGGTCTTAGAGAAACGTAATGTCTACATTGCGCGACCACACCATTTAAAAAGTAAGACAGTGCTAGGGAGATGAATTTGATTGACTTATGGTTTCATGCAGTTTTATTAAATAATGTAATGACAAAAATGACCAAAATTGGTGCTAACTGTATGGTATAAAATGAGAAGGAACAATTTTTTCTTGATAGAATCATGGTTTTTGCTTAACAGCGGGGCAAATACCAACCAGAGTTTTGCTTGACAACAATAAAATAATATGCCAAAACCCCGGCGGAAGAATATTTCACTTTCAGCTGATTAAATCGATAAAAATCAATAAATATAGAAGTAACCATTGTTGGTAACCTGTTGTATAAGTGGAATAAACCTCTCCGGGCTGTCCCGTTATTGGAAAATAATGTAGCCTAGTTCGGGGCTGGTTAAGCGACCCTACATTATTTTCCAATAACGGGACAGCCCGTTGTGTTTTATTCCTTACATATCATATTGCAACACAAAGGATGAATATATAAAGGGGCCAGGTGAACAAGAGGGAAAGACACATCTAATCACTGCGGGCTCTGGATGGGAATGAACCTCGTGTGTGCATAATGTGTCACTAGAATTAGCATTTTTGATCATGGTTATCTGTGGAGCTGGTCGTTCTAGCAGTCTTGATCCTCACCTGCTGCGTAATCCAAACTGTGGAATGGCTGTGACAACAAATAATCCACAAGATGTTCTTCCCCATCCCACTCTCTGCGTCTGTGTCCATGCCCCTCACTCACGTGACCCCCTCACTCACGCTGCCGTTAATTGCCTCGTTAGCAATAGCAGCACCACTCTCCTCAAAATCCATTCTCGCCTCTCAGTCCTTCAGGGCTGCTACAACAAGCCAACTGTTGCGTTGGTTAACGCAAGTAGCTAGCTACTGCTCGGTAAAAAAAGGGAAACGTAAATCTGAAAAAAGGAAATTTGGACAACCTCCTCTGCCTCTATGGACCAGCCTCCTCTGGTTGAAAAGGCTTAAATAAAATGTAGTGATGTGTTTTAAAAGTAGTTAGCAATTTGCATGTTATACAATACAGTGGTAGAGAATTGAAGATGAAATTTGGAAATTATCATTGGACCAACGCGATGTCAATATTGTATTCTGGTTTTTGATTGGTTAGGGAGGACGTCCTCCCTTGGAGCATCATTTTACGTGTTTTGGCCAATAACAGATTAGCATGAAAAGAAATTAAGTACATTAAATTGATATAAGAGATCCCGCCCTAAGGAGGACAGCAGGAGCCCGTCCTCCTCTGCCCCCCACCACCACTTCACACAGACTGCCCTTTCCCCTTTTGCCTGCCTTGCAGGTGTCGCTGTTGAAGCATTTTAATCAGAATTTCAATAATGGATTTTTCCAAAGAAGAGATAAAAATTATTTTATAAATGATACTGAGATTTGGTAATGGTTTATTTCAACCAATTACTCTTTTTATATGTTGATCTCCCTCTTACCTCTCAAAAATAGAGGAGGAGCAACCTCCTCTGCCTCTATGGACCAGCCTCCTCTGGTATGCATACACATACATACATGCAAACTCATTCATCGTAGACAGGCCCAGATGTAGACTGCTGTGATTCGCAGACAGAGATGTTGGGGGGCCGACCTGGGTGTTAAAACGCGAGCTAACCCTTTAAGAAATGCTTGTGGATTACGATTATCCTTATGTGAACTTTTATAGTCTGACCAATGTTTACTGTTTAGCACTGGTGCTTTGCAATATATATAAAACAATGGCTGTGACAAACTGCACGGTGGCGCAATCCAAATATAACAGGCTGGCACCATCAGAAATCCATGTCATGGATTGCCTTGGTACTGTTTTCACTGCTGCACAACCAATTGCCCCTCTGGGGACAAATAAAGTTATACTTTGTAACCATTTGCTTTATCAGTCGCTGGGGTGCCAAGTAGGCTCTGCGTCCTACTAAAATAGTATTCAATAATCAATTAAAAGAAGCAAACCTTACAATGCACTCATTATGTAACTAGCAAAAAACACATTATTTACTTGGCATAATGAACCCATAAACATTGGATAAAAAAACGAGCAAGGACCAGGTAAATTCAAATACTTAATTATTGTATTCAACAACCAATACCACATCGGCCTTTCACAGAGAAAAACAAACTTAATTCATACATTTAAAAAAATCTTAGCTCTGAATCAGCGAGGTAGGCCAACCAGAAACAGTTAATAAATTATTCAAAATTTCATGACCATGTCATTTACAAAACAGTCCTGTTTGCATGTGTTTCTCCATGTTTGATATTTCCTTAAATCCCATTTCATTCAGTTCATAATTGCAATACGGTATTTCTTTTTTCAGAGTCAGTTCATTGCAGTCCACAATTCAACAACAAAATACATTTTCCTTTTCAAACACAGTTTAGCTGTTAGAAGAAAAAAAAGATCAAAAACCAAAGTAACTGGGCTTCAGAGCGGAGCGTTCCACACCGGCCGCTCGCTCAACAAACACCACTCAATTAGTGAAATAACCCGTAAAAATCAAAGAAACTAACAAAGAAAAAATAATTAAATCAGCACTTATCGTCCCGTCCGGTCAGTCAGTCGTAGGCGTTTCAGTCCGAACCCAGGCTGTACCCTGCACAGTTTGGGAGTTTTGGCTTTTGCTTGTAGAGTTTGTAGATAATGTATTGTCGGCCAGGTGGGATTAATCCGTATTAGAGTCCGGCTCTTCCGTAGCATTCACAGTAGGATTAATTTTCTTGTACTTCGAAATGACTCTTTTCTTATCCGACTGATTACACACAGCTTTTCTCGCTTTCACTTTCCGCTTGCAGTTTCAAACTCTCTCGCAGCCGCCATTCAAAAAACTCTCCCACTGACGCCATTGTCTCCGCAATTATTGACGTGGAAAAGGGGCAGGGCTGTTGCACACCTCATGCACCCACGGACACCTGACCTGTCCTGTCAACACAGGGCCATCACAACTTGACTTGATTTTACCTTCAATGGAGGCAAATAATTTAGTCAGGTCACAAAGTAATTCAGCAGTACAACTTTTATTAGGCCAAATAGGATAAACTGTTCAAGCACTCATTTGTTTCATGAGAAGAGAAGAGAGTCTCAAACTTCTGTTCACAAGTTCTGCGTTTTATATCTTCCTGTAAGCTATCTTTCTATGAGGTAATTCACATGGCATGACACTTACTTATTCCCCTTCCTTACCAACCTTCTGTTTTCCTGAGAACATTTTTGCTTCATCCCGGAAACCCTCCTGGCACCTCAAGGCGGGGAGGGTGTTCTTATTCTCCCTTCGCATACCATTTTGTTTCGTACAGTTTATCTTCATTTGACATCATACACAATACATGCAGTATTCAATAGGAATACATAAGCTATTGATTAGGATATGACATTTTGCAAGCAATGGTCATAGATGAGAGCAGCCCATGCCGGTACTTTACCCTTGCGTCATGCCCCCGCCC
Organism: Anguilla rostrata; assembly: GCF_018555375.3. Lineage (NCBI taxonomy): Eukaryota > Metazoa > Chordata > Actinopteri > Anguilliformes > Anguillidae > Anguilla > Anguilla rostrata. The sequence goes on from NC_057938.1 coordinate 31,274,683, forward strand.
CTTTTTGGGTGAAAGCGGCCCTTCTAATTTGACTGGCCGTAAATGCAAATTCTGAGGTCTTTGCCAATTTAATAGCATAAAATAAGAATACCCTATTGCTTTTTAGCTATTAGGAGCCCAAATCCTATGGCCAGTCAGGCAAACAGTTATGTTATGTCGTTGGCGATCAACGATCGGTGTCGTTATATAGAAAAAATTTAAGAAACAGCGAGCTACCTGTTAGCTAACTTAACCCTTAAGATTAAATTTGGATTCCCTTGTCTTTTCAGTATTGCCCTTTCAATGCAGCATCCACTACTTTGACTTTTAACATTATAACTCTTGAGTTTAACATCATTAACTAACCTGTGATGAAGTGTTTGCCACAGACATACACTCATTCACTTCCATTTCTGTATGTTCATATATTTCTAGTTAGCGAGCTATATTTGTTCCTACTTATAAATAACAAGAATAAGTCTGATTTTACAAGCTAGACAGCAAGCTAACAAATTAACCGTAGCAAATCACAGTAGTTAGCCTGTACTGGCTCACATTTGGATTGCCTGACTAATAGTTAGCTATGTTAGACTACATCAATTCCATGCGACTTCTTTGTAGATCAGTGAAATTAACCGATTTGTGTAAGAAAACAAACAAATGAATGAAAACGTGAATTCTCTGAATGCATAATATAGTCTAACCCATTTTACTGTAAATTAGCCAGCTATGGGGACCATTCGGTCTTAACCAGCTAGCTAGCTAACATTTGTTAGCCAGCTTATTTAACATTGATGCGTTAGATCTAATGGCCAGGTCCCACAGCTTACCTTTTTCCTCCTCTCTGTGGATGGCCTGAAGCCACAGATCTCTTCTTTTACTGTCCTTCGCTCTTTGGGGAAGTAAAGAAAATCGTAAACTGGGGTTTCTTTATTGTTTGATGTGCAAAACACAACGCAGCAGCTTCTAGGCATGGTGCCACTAGTTTTTTCCAATTTGGCACCGGCACTTTTACATGGTCGGTCAGACGATAGGGAACTGATGTATGACTGCTCTCATCTATACATATACCACCTGATTATGTGCTTATAGAAAAGGTACTTGTAACTATGAATTTTACTCCATTTACAAAGTATCCCTCAAGTCGTTTACATATGCATGACCTTCTCAGACACCTGTGTCAAGTTTTTTGTCTTCCTTTCATACCAAAGATTATTGCAGTTTAAATTTAGTTGGTACACCCAGATCATCTCAGATTATCTGACTCCCTTAGCTCATCCACATTCCTTCCTCCTTGAAGGTCGTTCCTTCCCAGTACCTTTCCATTTTGCACACTTAGTTACATACATAGTTTTGTTATAAACACATAAAAATAGTTAAACACAGTAAGCAAGCTTTCTTTCTATCACACCCAACACAAATAAAGCACTGTATGTACTCACTGATTTGAGACATATCCAACGAGCCTTAATTTACAAAATTATCAGCAATCTCCTTCAATTTCAACTCCCAAGCTCGCAACTTGTCTCTCGTGCTCCGTTTTCTGTTTTGTCTTCTGAGATCCACTTTTAGTGTTTTTAAGGTTTATAAGGCACTTTAATATGCTTAGCTGTAGCTCCTCTTTGCTCTCTTCCTCAGCTAGCTTGCTGACCTTAGAGGTAGACACTTGACATTGGACAATAGCATACACAGACATATATCCCAGCAACCTTTGCATATCAGAAAATAACAGTAGTACCAAAGCAATGACCACAAATTATTTAATTGAATAATTTAAATAATGTTTTCTGCAGAATGGGCATATACACTACCTCTCAAAAGTTTGGGCTCACTTAGAAATGTCCTTATTTTTGAAAGAAAAGCACATTTTTTTTCAATTAAAATAGCATTAAATTGATCAGAAATACAGTCTAGAAATTTTTCATGTGGTAAATGACTATTATAGCTGGAAACGGCTGATTTTTAATGTAAGTATCTACATAGGCATACAGAGGCCCATTTTCAGCAACCATCACTCCTGTGTTCCAATGGCACATTGTGTTAGCTAATCCAATTTATCGTGTTAAAAGGCTAATTGATCGTTAGAAAACCCTTGTGCAATTATGTTAGCACAGCCGAAAACTTTTGTGCTGATTAGAGAAGCAATAAAATTGGCTTCCCTTAGGCTAGTTGAGTATCTGGAGTATCAGCATTTGTGGGTTTGATTATAGTCTCAAAATGGCCAGAAAAAAAGAACTTTCTTCTGAAACTCGCCAGTCTATTCTTGTTCTGAGAAATGAAGGCTATTCCATGCAAGAAATTGCCAAGAAACTGAAGATCTCATACAACGGTCTGTACTACTCCCTTCACAGAACAGCGCAAATTGGCTCTAACCAGAATAGAAAGAGAAGTGGGAGGCCCCGGGGCACAACTGAGCAAGAGGGCAAGTACATCAGAGTCTCTAGTTTGAGAAACAGACGCCTCACAGGTCCTCAACTGGCAGCTTCATTAAGTGGTACCCGCAAAACACCAGTCTCAACGTCAACAGTGAAGAGGCGACTCCAAGATGCTGGCCATCTAGGCAGAGTAGCAAAGAAAAAGCCATATCTGAGACTGGCCAATAAAAGGAAAAGATTAAGATGGGCAAAAGAACACAGACATTGGACAGAGGAAGATTGGAAAAAAGTGTTATGGACAGACCAATCGAAGTTTGAGGTGTTTGGATCACACAGAAGAACATTTGCGAGACGCAGAACAAATGAAAAGATGCTGGAGTAGTGCTTGACGCCATCTGTCAAGCATGGTGGAGGAAATGTGATGGTCTGGGGGTGCTTTGGTGCTGGTAAAGTGGGAGATTTGTACAGGGTAAAAGGGATCTTTAATAAGGAAGGCTATCACTCCATTTTGCAACGCCATGCCATACCCTGTGGACGGCGCTTAATTGGAGCCAATTTCCTCCTACAACAGGACAGTGACCCAAAGCACAGCTCCAAACTATGCAAGAACTATTTAGGGAAGAAGAAGTCAGCTGGTATTCTATCTATAATGGAGTGGCCAGGGCAGTCACCCGATCTCAACGCTATTGAGCTGTTGTGGGAACAGCTTGACCGTATGGTACGTTAGAAGTGCCCATCAAGGCAATCCAGCTTGTGGGAGGTGATTCAGGAAGCATGGGGTGAAATTTCTTCAGATTATCTCAACAAATTGACAGCTAGAATGCCAAAGGTTTGCAAGGCTGTAATTGCTGCAAATGGAGGATTCTTTGACGAAAGCAAAGTTTGAAGGACAAAATTATTATTTCAAGTAAAAATCATTATTTCTAACCTTGTCCATGTCTTGACTATATTTTCTATTCATTTTGCAACTCATTTGATGAATAAAAGTATGAGTTTTTGTGGAAAACATGACATTTTCTGGGTGACCACAAATTTTTGAGCGGTAGTGTAGGTCACAGACTATTGTACAAAGAACGTATGCTAACCATGACAGAGATAACTTTGCTCATTGAATCATATATAAAACAGACGACACCAGGATAGCATCATATTTTGTGATGTTCAAAGAGTAACTCACATGTAATGAAGAGCTTGTGCATGAATGTTCCTTTTTGCGCGGAACTTACTGCTAGTTATGAAAGTGTTTGTCATGTTTTTAATTGTAAGTGTTTGTAATGTGGTGTTATAGACATTTCAGACGTACAGAAGGTACAGAAATTAAGTCAAAGTCAAAGTCAAAGTCAAAGTGTTTTTATTTGTCAAGTGCACAGTATAACACAGGTCATTCTGAGCAAAGAAATTCTTGTGACATGGCAGGCAGCAACTACGTAGAAGCAAGAGCAAAATATCGAAAATATCTAAAATATATCAAAGAAATATCACACAATAAAAATACACATAATATTAAACATAGTGTTAAATATTAACAGCAAATAAGTACCAGCCTGTACAGATGGGGGGTATGGACAGTGGGAATAGGAGTATTAAATATTTAAATATTAGCCATATATAAAGTGCAGGAGTGCTGATGGATATGTGCATAAGATTGTACATTGAACGTACATAGCATACACAGGAGGACATGTGATCAATGTGATCCCAGGGATTTATGTTGCTGGTTGAGAAGCCTGATGGCCTGAGGGAAAAAACTGTTTGTGAGTCTGGTCGTCCGTGCCCGGATGCTCCGGAAGCGTCTGCCAGACGGCAGCAGTGAGAACAGACCATGGCCTGGGTGGCTGAAGTCTGTTATGATTTTCTGTGCTTTCCTGAGGCATCGTGTGTGGTAGATGCCTCGCACAGATGGGAGGTGGCAGCCAATGATGCGCTCCGCTGTCTTCACCACCCTCTGGAGGGCTTTGTGGTCAGCAGCGGAGCAGCTGCCGTACCAGGCAGTAATGCAGCCAGTGAGGATGCTCTCGATGGTGCACCTGTAGAAATTGATGAGGGTCTTAGCAGACATTCCAAACTTCTTGAGTCTCCTCAGGAAGTATAGGCGCTTTTGGGCAGTTTTCACTGCTGCGTCTGATTGCCTGGACCAGGTGAGGTTATCGTTTATGACCACACCGAGGAACTTGAAGCAGGAGACTCTCTCCACTTCAGCTCCGTCGATGTGAATGGGGGCGTGACCCCCCCCCTGTCGCTTCCTGAAGTCCACGATCATCTCCTTAGTCTTGCAGACGTTGAGGGAGAGGTTATTGTCCTGGCACCATGTTGCCAAGACACTGACCTCCTCTCTGTAGGCGGTCTCATCGTTGTTGGAGATGAGACCCAGGATGGTGGTGTCGTCTGCAAACTTGAAGATGGCATTGGAGCTGCGTGTGGCCACACAGTCGTGCGTGAACAGGGCGTACAGGAGGGGACTGAGTACGCAGCCCTGAGGGGCTCCGGTGCTCAGGGTCAGTGCAGAAGAGGTGAGGTTACCCATTCTCACCACCTGGGGTCTGCCCGTCAGGAAGTCCAGGATCCAGTTGCAGAGGGAGGTGTTCAGACCCAGGTTCCTGAGCTTGGGAACGAGCTTAGCAGGCACAATTGTGTTGAATGCTGAGCTGTAGTCTATAAACAGCATCCTCACATAGGTGTCTCCTTTATCCAGGTGGGAGAGGGCGGTGTGCACTGTCAGTGCGATGGCGTCGTCTGTAGATCTGTTGGGGCGGTATGCGAATTGGAGGGGGTCCAAGGTGTCAGGAAGAAGGGAGCAGATGTGGGTCCTGACTAGCCGCTCGAAGCACTTCATGATGATGGAGGTCAGTGCTACAGGGCGGTAGTCAGGACTGCAGACTGGTTCAGGGAGAGGTTGAATATAGCGGTGAATACCTCCGCTAGCTGGTCGGCACACGCGCTGAGGACACGGCCTGGAATGCCATCTGGCCCTGGTGACTTCCGAGGGTTAACTTTTTTAAAAGCTCTCCTCACGTCAGCCGTAGATAGGGACAGAGTGCAGTCGTCCTGGTCCTCATCTAGCCTTACAGTAGGGATGGCGTTGCTTGCCTCAAACCGTGCATAGAAGATGTTGAGCTCGTCCGGAAGAGAGGCGGCGGGCTGGGCATCACTGCTATTTCTCCCTTTGTAGTCTGTGATGGAACGCAGTCCATACCACATGCGTCTTGGGTCGGAACTGTGGTAATCAGACTCCAACTTGTCCCTGTAGGCTCTTTTGGCGTCTCTGATGGCTTTCCGTAGGTCATATCTGGACTTCCTCAAGGCCTCCAGGTCCCCAGAGCTATGGGCAGAGGACCGTGCTCTGAGCTTTGCATGGACATCACCATTAACCCAGGGCTTCTGATTGGGGAAGATCCTGACATTGACTTTCGGGATGACATCATCAATGCACTTGGAGATGTAGGCTGAGACAGAGTCTGTGTATTCATCAATGTCCCCATCAGCTGCAACACAGAACATCTGCCAGTCTGTGGTTTCAAAACAGTCCTGGAGGGTGGCAATGGATTCCTCACTCCAGCGTTGGACTGCCCGAAAAACCGGTTTTTCCTGTTTTAGTCGTTGTCTGTAGGTTGGGAGGAGAAGAATGGAGGTGTGATCCGCCTTACCAAAGGCAGGGCGGGGGAGGGGTTTATAGCTGTCCCGTATTTGAGTATAACAATGGTCGAGAGTCTGGTCACCACGGGTAGGAAAGTCAATGTGCTGGTGATATTTAGGCAAAGCTTTCCTCATATTAACCCTATTGAAATCGCCAACAACAATAGAAGCTGCCTCAGGGTGAGCATTCTCTAGTCCATTGATTACTCCGTAAAGGTCTTCAAGCACGCGCGTTTTATCCGCCAGCGGGGGTATATAGACGGCTGTGATTATAGCGGAGCTGAATTCCCGAGGGAGGTAGAAGGGACGGACTTTTATAGTTAAGAGCTCCAGGTTTGGAGAGCAGTGTTTAGCGAGTACTGCTACATCCGTACCCCAGCGAGAGTTAACCATAATGCACACCCCTCCGCCTCTGCGTTTACCTGACTCCGTAGTTCTGTCCTGCCGGTAGATGGAAAATCCAGCCGGAGTAGCAGCCGAGTCAGGCACAGCAGGGTCTAGCCAGGTCTCAGTGAACGCCAGCACGCAGCAGTTTGCAATGTCCCGCTGGAAGTTAATCCGTGCGTGTAGATCGTCCATTTTGTTATCAAGGGATTGAACATTTGCCAGTAAAATGCTCGGTAACGGCGGATTGCAGTGTCTCGTCCGAGATCTGCATAGGATACCGGCACGTTTGCCTCTTTTCTTTCTCCTTCGTCGGCGTATTGGTAAACACGGCGGCGGCAGGACAAAGGGGTCGCAGCACGTACTCCGGTAAGTTGAAAAAAAGTTCGTGTCCAGTGCCGAACGAACTCCCAAAAGTGCTTGTCGATCATACTGTATGAGCGACAGTGCAGTATGTGCAAAGATACATAAAAATAAAATAATAATTAACAAGATAGTAAACAAATAGCTACGAGTTGGTTGCGGAGCCATTGTCAGTGCAGCCTTTCCACGGCGCACCGGAACCGGAAATTAATGTTTTTAAGGGCTGGGTGTCTGTGGTCATTGTATTTATTTCAGTAGGAAACCCTGAAAGTGCCAAATTCTTGGTGGTGCATAGGTATGGGGCATGCTGCCCCACCAAGGCGTAACCTGATGTGATGGTATACCTGCCATCCCAATTTTATTTAATGTTCACTGATTAGAAGTGCAGGTGATTCTGGAAAAACCAAGTGTATAACAGCCTGTCCTTGTTTTTTAGGGTCACTGGGAGAGCCAGCATGACATATCCATAATCTCACCCCAGCTGAGCCGCACCATGCCCCAATCATCCTTGTCCCAAAACCAGGATGCAGAACAAGGTAACCCCCCCATTTCCATCCACTTGGATTACTATATCCGGGAGGTGACACCTTAAACCTGTACTCACCTAGCATCCATAGTGTCTCCTTTTGCAGGTTGCTGTCCGTCACCACTTGCCCACATCATTACAAGTGTCCTTGTAAATAACATCAGCTTCACTTGCTTAAAATCCGTTGTTTTGTTTTTTTATTTATATCAACCACATAGTCTGGACATTTTGTTGAAAAATGCTTGAAAATTACATTCTTTTTGCTATTTCAACCTTTCTCTGTTTCTCCTATCTGGTCTTGCTCCATGTATGGTAATCTATGGATTTCTGTTACTGGTGTTTCCTATACCACTTCATGTTCTTTCCACTTCCTGTTCTGTCCACTCCCTTTACTCTGTCTCCTGGCCTTTCTCTTTTGCCTTTTCCTTCATGCTTTTTCTCTTACTCCCCTGTCATCTCCCTCACTCCCATCACTAACCCTTTCACCCTCCCTTGTTCCCTGTTAATCTTTCTGTTCCTTCTCATCTTCATTTGCTTGTTCATTTCTTCCTCTTCCACCTGCTTGGCTGCTTCTTATATCTCCCCAGTGAAGGCCATGGTCCCACAGATGCCCAAGTTGCTCAAGTCTCTCTTCCCTGTTCGGGATGACAAGAAAGACCTGCGCCCATCTCCCCTCACTCAGCAGGTGGGAATCTCTGGCTGGTCTCTTCTTCAGCTCAAACTCCTTCCCAAAAAAAGTATTGGTTGTAATGGGCCACACTTTGACTGAACACGTGGGTCTGTATAGTGAGAAAAATCATGATAATTTAAATATGAAAAATCAGGAGGTCTGAATTGGATACATTCTGAGCATCCAAATGGCCAGATAAAGAGCAGGGTTGAACAGCAGAGTCAGACAAAAAACTATTTTCTTTACAGCCCTGCAGCTGTCTCTTCTCTTTAGAAAATATCAAAAACCACAAAGGGACCAGCCAAGCTGAAGTGATGGAGATTGAAGGCAGAGTGATCCCCACTACTCTCACCCACACCCACTCCCACCCTACCCATTAGATTCAACAGACCCAATCACCCAACCAATACACCCTGTGGAGCAGTGCACCAAACCCTGTTTGATTTTTCTCTAAATATTATTTCTCCATAACACATGCTAATAGTGTATTCAACATCTTTCATCCTGAGATTCATTTGTGGACCGAAGTCAGAAAATTGCACTACATCTCACAGTAGTCCTTTTGTCACTGTACCGCAAAATTATGGAATTTCTTCCTTCTGCTTTTGTGAAACTCCTTCAGTCTTATGTGCAGGGCAGTTGTCTCGGCTGATAAAATATTAAAGGAAAATACAAGCATGGGCATGGTCATTGTGCACGTTATGTATGCACAAGTTTGTTTGCGCTGGGAAAAAAAACCCCCCCCTCCCCCCCAAAAACCCCCCCCTTTTTTTAAAACCCCCCCAAAAAAAATTTTAAGGGAAAAATTTTTTTTTTATTTTAAAAACAAAAAAAAAAAAAAAAATTTTTTTTTTTTTTGGAAAAAAAAGGGGGGGGCCCCCAAAAAAAAATTTTTTTTTTTCCCCTTTTTCCCGTCAGGAAGTCCAGGATCCAGTTGCAGAGGGAGGTGTTCAGACCCAGGTTCCTGAGCTTGGGAACGAGCTTAGCAGGCACAATTGTGTTGAATGCTGAGCTGTAGTCTATAAACAGCATCCTCACATAGGTGTCTCCTTTATCCAGGTGGGAGAGGGCGGTGTGCACTGTCAGTGCGATGGCGTCGTCTGTAGATCTGTTGGGGCGGTATGCGAATTGGAGGGGGTCCAAGGTGTCAGGAAGAAGGGAGCAGATGTGGGTCCTGACTAGCCGCTCGAAGCACTTCATGATGATGGAGGTCAGTGCTACAGGGCGGTAGTCAGGACTGCAGACTGGTTCAGGGAGAGGTTGAATATAGCGGTGAATACCTCCGCTAGCTGGTCGGCACACGCGCTGAGGACACGGCCTGGAATGCCATCTGGCCCTGGTGACTTCCGAGGGTTAACTTTTTTAAAAGCTCTCCTCACGTCAGCCGTAGATAGGGACAGAGTGCAGTCGTCCTGGTCCTCATCTAGCCTTACAGTAGGGATGGCGTTGCTTGCCTCAAACCGTGCATAGAAGATGTTGAGCTCGTCCGGAAGAGAGGCGGCGGGCTGGGCATCACTGCTATTTCTCCCTTTGTAGTCTGTGATGGAACGCAGTCCATACCACATGCGTCTTGGGTCGGAACTGTGGTAATCAGACTCCAACTTGTCCCTGTAGGCTCTTTTGGCGTCTCTGATGGCTTTCCGTAGGTCATATCTGGACTTCCTCAAGGCCTCCAGGTCCCCAGAGCTATGGGCAGAGGACCGTGCTCTGAGCTTTGCATGGACATCACCATTAACCCAGGGCTTCTGATTGGGGAAGATCCTGACATTGACTTTCGGGATGACATCATCAATGCACTTGGAGATGTAGGCTGAGACAGAGTCTGTGTATTCATCAATGTCCCCATCAGCTGCAACACAGAACATCTGCCAGTCTGTGGTTTCAAAACAGTCCTGGAGGGTGGCAATGGATTCCTCACTCCAGCGTTGGACTGCCCGAAAAACCGGTTTTTCCTGTTTTAGTCGTTGTCTGTAGGTTGGGAGGAGAAGAATGGAGGTGTGATCCGCCTTACCAAAGGCAGGGCGGGGAGGGGTTTATAGCTGTCCCGTATTTGAGTATAACAATGGTCGAGAGTCTGGTCACCACGGGTAGGAAAGTCAATGTGCTGGTGATATTTAGGCAAAGCTTTCCTCATATTAACCCTATTGAAATCGCCAACAACAATAGAAGCTGCCTCAGGGTGAGCATTCTCTAGTCCATTGATTACTCCGTAAAGGTCTTCAAGCACGCGCGTTTTATCCGCCAGCGGGGTATATAGACGGCTGTGATTATAGCGGAGCTGAATTCCCGAGGGAGGTAGAAGGGACGGACTTTTATAGTTAAGAGCTCCAGGTTTGGAGAGCAGTGTTTAGCGAGTACTGCTACATCCGTACCCCAGCGAGAGTTAACCATAATGCACACCCCTCCGCCTCTGCGTTTACCTGACTCCGTAGTTCTGTCCTGCCGGTAGATGGAAAATCCAGCCGGAGTAGCAGCCGAGTCAGGCACAGCAGGGTCTAGCCAGGTCTCAGTGAACGCCAGCACGCAGCAGTTTGCAATGTCCCGCTGGAAGTTAATCCGTGCGTGTAGATCGTCCATTTTGTTATCAAGGGATTGAACATTTGCCAGTAAAATGCTCGGTAACGGCGGATTGCAGTGTCTCGTCCGAGATCTGCATAGGATACCGGCACGTTTGCCTCTTTTCTTTCTCCTTCGTCGGCGTATTGGTAAACACGGCGGCGGCAGGACAAAGGGGTCGCAGCACGTACTCCGGTAAGTTGAAAAAAGTTCGTGTCCAGTGCCGAACGAACTCCCAAAGTGCTTGTCGATCATACTGTATGAGCGACAGTGCAGTATGTGCAAAGATACATAAAAATAAAATAATAATTAACAAGATAGTAAACAAATAGCTACGAGTTGGTTGCGGAGCCATTGTCAGTGCAGCCTTTCCACGGCGCACCGGAACCGGAAATTAATGTTTTTAAGGGCTGGGTGTCTGTGGTCATTGTATTTATTTCAGTAGGAAACCCTGAAAGTGCCAAATTCTTGGTGGTGCATAGGTATGGGGCATGCTGCCCCACCAAGGCGTAACCTGATGTGATGGTATACCTGCCATCCCAATTTTATTTAATGTTCACTGATTAGAAGTGCAGGTGATTCTGGAAGAAACCAAGTGTATAACAGCCTGTCCTTGTTTTTTAGGGTCACTGGGAGAGCCAGCATGACATATCCATAATCTCACCCCAGCTGAGCCGCACCATGCCCCAATCATCCTTGTCCCAAAACCAGGATGCAGAACAAGGTAACCCCCCCATTTCCATCCACTTGGATTACTATATCCGGGAGGTGACACCTTAAACCTGTACTCACCTAGCATCCATAGTGTCTCCTTTTGCAGGTTGCTGTCCGTCACCACTTGCCCACATCATTACAAGTGTCCTTGTAAATAACATCAGCTTCACTTGCTTAAAATCCGTTGTTTTGTTTTTTTATTTATATCAACCACATAGTCTGGACATTTTGTTGAAAAATGCTTGAAAATTACATTCTTTTTGCTATTTCAACCTTTCTCTGTTTCTCCTATCTGGTCTTGCTCCATGTATGGTAATCTATGGATTTCTGTTACTGGTGTTTCCTATACCACTTCATGTTCTTTCCACTTCCTGTTCTGTCCACTCCCTTTACTCTGTCTCCTGGCCTTTCTCTTTTGCCTTTTCCTTCATGCTTTTTCTCTTACTCCCCTGTCATCTCCCTCACTCCCATCACTAACCCTTTCACCCTCCCTTGTTCCCTGTTAATCTTTCTGTTCCTTCTCATCTTCATTTGCTTGTTCATTTCTTCCTCTTCCACCTGCTTGGCTGCTTCTTATATCTCCCCAGTGAAGGCCATGGTCCCACAGATGCCCAAGTTGCTCAAGTCTCTCTTCCCTGTTCGGGATGACAAGAAAGACCTGCGCCCATCTCCCCTCACTCAGCAGGTGGGAATCTCTGGCTGGTCTCTTCTTCAGCTCAAACTCCTTCCCAAAAAAAGTATTGGTTGTAATGGGCCACACTTTGACTGAACACGTGGGTCTGTATAGTGAGAAAAATCATGATAATTTAAATATGAAAAATCAGGAGGTCTGAATTGGATACATTCTGAGCATCCAAATGGCCAGATAAAGAGCAGGGTTGAACAGCAGAGTCAGACAAAAAACTATTTTCTTTACAGCCCTGCAGCTGTCTCTTCTCTTTAGAAAATATCAAAAAGCACAAAGGGACCAGCCAAGCTGAAGTGATGGAGATTGAAGGCAGAGTGATCCCCACTACTCTCACCCACACCCACTCCCACCCTACCCATTAGATTCAACAGACCCAATCACCCAACCAATACACCCTGTGGAGCAGTGCACCAAACCCTGTTTGATTTTTCTCTAAATATTATTTCTCCATAACACATGCTAATAGTGTATTCAACATCTTTCATCCTGAGATTCATTTATGGACCGAAGTCAGAAAATTGCACTACATCTCACAGTAGTCCTTTTGTCACTGTACCGCAAAATTATGGAATTTCTTCCTTCTGCTTTTGTGAAACTCCTTCAGTCTTATGTGCAGGGCAGTTGTCTCGGCTGATAAAATATTAAAGGAAAATACAAGCATGGGCATGGTCATTGTGCACGTTATGTATGCACAAGTTTGTTTGCGCTTGCATGCATTTGTGTGAAGAACTAGTTGGACACCCAGGTGACTTGGATAAGATCCTTATCAATGGACATGAAGGGGCTAATGCTCAGAAGTCCATTGGTGACTTGTATGGAGAAATGGCGAAGAGCTGTGTTGTTATAACAATATAAACAATAATTACAGAAACAAGTGTCTACTGAGCCTGAGAGGAGAAGGAGCTTCAGGAAGCAATCAAAAGGGCACAACACAGACTAATGCATAGTGTACCAATGTTCAAAGCATTTACCATTAGCTAGGCTATTTACTGGGTGATGTCCTGTTAATTGTACAGCAACCTTTAAAGCAATCATGGAGTCAAGTTAACATTCATTATTATCTAGCAAGCATAGCATAAGATCCTGATGTGACTGATAGCTTTAAAACCAGGTATTCTGTTAGATAACATGAACTTACAGTAGCTTATCTTTCTCTACAAAGCTAGCTGGCTAAATATTGTTTTTAGAGAACTACCTGGCTATTATCTTTTGTCAGAATGCTAGGTGGGTGAGATGACAGTTATTGCACCCTAAAAATAGCAGTACTTTGCTATTCAACAGTAACACAATTACAATTAACCATCAAAAGATTACATGTGTCTACAGTAAAAAAAAAATGTAAAAAAATGAGACACGTCTTCATCCTTTGATGCAAAATTGTAGCTGTATCGAGCTAAGCAGAAGGTATTATTGGTGTGGCATCTTAACAGAATTCTGGAGCAGTGTTAAAATATATGCAGTTTGAAAATTAAATTATGCCGAAGTATTTGAACAGATGCCCAATTTGTTTTATCTTGTTGCCTTTGTAAGGTCACCAAAATTGCAATATTGTTTAGGCACGTATTCTATTAGTGTACCACTTTCCAAAAAGCCACTATTGTGTTATATAATCATAATGTGAAACATATTTTAAAATATTTGATTCTGTTAATTATTCAGCCTTTTATGTCCTAATGATAGCTTGGAAATCCAATAAATAATGCAATTATCCTGACAGAATAATAGGTTTCCGTAAAATTCATATTTTAATATCTACTGTTCATGCTAATTATATGGGCCCTTACATGCACACTACTGTAATATTCGGGATATGACCATTTTCTTAGATAAGATCTTATTTGGTATAATCTGTGAACCCCTTTATAACATCAGATGTAAGCATCACAGAGACTTCAAAAATGGCTTAAATGAAACAAGACATTTGTACCATTTACAATACTAGAATAGATTCTTTTATATTCATAATTTAGGAAGAAATAAAGTGCCACAAATGCAATTATCCTGGCAAAATAAAGTTGTTCTTTTTGAGTTTGTTATGAAATACTGTATTATATAAAACAGGTTAAACTATACATGTCCTGGACAAACACTGAAGGGTGGGATATGCAGAACTACTAAAGATCTATGGAGAAAAAAGTAAGCAGTGTTCCCAGTGTCTCTAAATCTATCCAAAATGTGTAAATTATGCATTGCTGTAAATCACGGCATAATCATGTATTTTACTAAAAATGAAATGCTTTTACTCAAGAAACTCATTTTGGATCATTTTCAAGTGGGAATGACAAGCTTTCTGTCAGTATGGGGGTCCAAAATATCTATGGGGCTAGAAACATATCCAAAATCTCTCCAAAAATAAATAAAATGATTTTTGATTATAAAGCATGTAATAATATTTAAGATGAAACATTGATATCAGATTTAAAAATAATGGAAAAACATTGTGACACAATGTGGTACACATACCTAAATGTGTAATCATTAACTGTCATATGTTGTATGTACTCTACAGTATGTAATGTTTTCTTGTATGGGGATGGGAGGACAACGCTGAAGTTGGCTCCCGATTCGTAGCTCCCGATTCGGAAATTTCCGGTCCACCTTAACTCGGTTGCGTTATATGATTGGATGGTTTCACGGTCTTCCTTACGTGTTTGCAAAGGCTGTAATTTACTTCTAAAAGTGAGATATGGCTCAAGAGAGAAATTGAACAAAGGTGGTGATGTGGAATAAGTTTTTTTTTTTTTGTTACGTTCACTTCATCTTTTACGACTGTAATATGGAAAGGTCAGATATATGGAGTCAATTTAGTGCCAAAAGTATTGTCCGCGTAGGAAAAGAAATCGTACGTGCATGACTTGCCTTCAGTCAGGGGAGGTAAACACAGCGCATACCAATGACACATTTGTCCGAGTGACCACGTCAAAATTATGCCAAAACCCCAAGTGCGAGAAAAACAGAATCGTAATCGTAAAAAATGAAATCGTAAACATGAGTGAGAAAAAACAGTTGCTATTTTATTTTTTACATTTGTGAACATAACTTTTTCGTTTACAATTCAGAAAAATGCGTTTGATTTTATTTTCTTTGATCACGAGAAACATTTCCACATCTATGATTTTTTTTTTTTTTACGCGTGCGATTTTTTTTTCGTACACATGCACCTTTTTTGTCCTACGCGCGCAATACTTTTGGCACTAAATTGACACCATACAGATACCCTAGTGCCACGCATTTTGTTTTTGCCTCAAAATCTAATCGTCTCAACATTGCGTGTGTATGAGAGAACAGGAAATAATGTACATCTGAAATGGTGTGAATGAAATATCACTTTTTTTTTCACTTTTTTTCAATATGGCTGTATTGACATGCACAGAAAGTCTGTAGTGGGATTATTTGAAAATGCTACAGTAAAGCTGCACACAATTGGGCTAGGATGCAGAACAGGACCTTCTATCATGAACAAGTATGAAAAGTTTGAGACCTTTTTAATTTGGGGAGAAAGTCCAATCCAAAATTTCACTCTTTTATATTAGCCTGCATTGGATTACATTGAATGTTTGAAGTGGGATTATTTGAAAATGCTACAGTAAATCATCACAGAAACTGGGTAGGACAGAACAGGACCCCTTCTATCAAGAACAAGTGTCAAAACTTTGAGACCTTTTAATTCTTGAGAGATATTTCAATCCAAAATTTCACTTAGTCTGTATTGAATTACATGGAAGGTTTTAAATTGGATTATTCACAAACACTACAGTAAAATTCCACAGAAATGGGGTAGAACATAGAACAGGACCCTATCTATCAATGAACAAGTGTCAAAACTTTGAGACCTTTTACATTTTGGATGAGATTCCTATCCAAATGTTCATATTTTTCAATTGGCCTCTTTTGAATTACATGGAAAGTTTGAAGTGGGATTATTCAAAAATGCTACAGTAAAATTTCAGAGAAATGGGGTAGGATGTAGAGCACGATCCCTTCTGTCAGGCCTAGTGTCAGAAGTTTCTGACCTTTTATATTTGGAGAGAAATTCTTATCCAAACTTTCATATTTTTCAATTGGCGTCTATTGGATTACATGGAAAGTTTGAAGTGGGATTATTAAAAAATGCTACAATAAAATATCACAGAAATTGGGTAGGATGTGGACCACGACCCCTTCTGTCAGGCCCAAGTGTCAGAAGTTTCTGACCTTTTATATTTGGAGAGAAATTCTTATCCAAATTTTCATATTTTTCAATTGGTGTCTATTGGATTACATGGAAAGTTTGAAGTGGGATTATTAAAAAATGCTACAGTAAAATATCACAGAAATGGGGTAGGATGTGGACCACGACCCCTTCTGTCAGGCCCAAGTGTCAGAAGTTTCTGACCTTTTATATTTGGAGAGAAATTCTTATCCAAATTTTCATATTTTTCAATTGGTGTCTATTGGATTACATGGAAAGTTTGAAGTGGGATTATTAAAAAATGCTACTGTAAAATTTCACAGGAAAGGGGTAGGATGGAGACCAGAACCCCTTCTGCCAGGAACAAGTGTCAGAAGTTTGAGACCTTTTAATTTTGGAGAGATATTTCAATCCAAAAATACACTTTTTTTAATGGGCCTTTATTGGATTACATGGAAAGTTTGAAGTGGGATTATTCAAAAATGCTACAGTAATATTTCACAGAAATGAGGTAGGATGTAGACCAGGATCTCTTCTGCCACAAACAAGTGTCAGACGTTTGAGACATTTTAAATTTCAGGAGATATTCCAATCCAAATTGTTGCTTTTTTTCACTCGGCCTGCATTGGATTACATATTTGGGGTGGGATTATTTGAAAACGGTTCAGGAATATTTCACCCAAATCAAGTCAGTACTACTTCAGTACCCCTTTTGTCATAAATAAATGTCAAATTTTGAGACCTTTAAATTTTGAGGAGAAATGGCCATCTAATATGTCAATTTTTCAATAGGATTTTATTAATGTATTTGTTTATATAGACAGTTTGGAGTTTTATTTGCATATGGTGCAGTGATATTTCATCGACACCATTTCAGATGTACATAATTTCCTGTTCTCTCATACACACGCAATGTTGAGACGATTTTTGAGGAGAAAACAAAATGCGTGGCACTTGGGTATCTGACCTTTCCATATTACAGTCTTAAAAGACGTGAATGATTTGAACGTGTCAAAATAAAAAATAATTTAAAAAAAAACTAATTTCACATCACCACCTTTGTTCAGTTTCTCTCTTGAGCCGTATCCCACTTTCAGAAGCAAATTATAGCCTTTGCAAACACGTCAGGAAGACCACAAAACCATCCAATCATATAACGCAACCGATTTAAGGTGGACTGGAAATTTCTGAATCGGGAGCTGCAAATTGGGAGCCAACTTCAGTGTTGTGATGGGACGACATTAAAACAATATCCAACCATCCACCGAAACTTTTGGCAATGTTCCAGCTTCACGTCAGCATGAAATATAAACACGACTGAGCTACCAATGAACGATTATGCTACAGTGTAAAATTTCCTCATTATAAAATAACACTAACCTATTTAAAGACACTTAATTTAAAAAATAACGTATATAACTGAAATATTTTGAGCACCATTGTCGCGCTGGTCATGCATTTACCAAGCACCCCCTCCCTGCAGTCTCCTCTGTAACTACACCCCCATGCATGACACACTGGACAATAGTGGCGATCAAAATTTGTTTTACATTAAGCTAACTAGATGTGTCCAGTTAAGGCTACATTCGGTTGTTCAATTGGAAAGTAACATGATTACTAGAAAGTTCACTGGCAGGTTCAGGGAAAGCTCACCCAGGCCAAAAAACATTATTCCTGTGTATTAAATAATAAAAATGCACTTTTAGATTAAATTACAAGAAATTGTCAGGTTAACTGTATGTTCACAATTCCACCGCTTCGCTGGTTTTCCTCATTATTTTAATGGAAGTGAGAAGCCTGAGGTAATCGCAGAAACCTATGATATTCATTGGATACTTGATGGAATGTTCTGAGATGAAGTAGGTTTCTCGCCACCTAATTGTTGCGGGCACATAATACTACAGTGTGACAAACAAACAAACATACGAACGAACAAACTGACAGAACGATCCATAGCCCTCCCCCCCACCTCCCCCAGTTGTAACAACTATATAATTCCCAATTAAAGGAGGCTACTCCTGTTAATACCCTTAAGCAAAGCAGTACATCTAAAAGTAAGGACTACCATCAAGGTAATGCACAAAAGATGGCCCTTATAACCAATGTGTGAAAATGGGATTTTTAAAGACTAAACATGGGAGGATCAGGGGAATGACTGAAATTAATATTTTCATAGTGAAAAGAGGCTGAATGTAAGTTCCTAAACTGTAAATGTAGAAGACATCATTATTTTATATCTCGGTAATGTTTTGCTGCCCTTGACCACCCCACTAAAGAAGGGCAATTCTTTTAAATATTCCTCATATTAGATGGATTTCACATACTGCTGAGCACTGCAAATGCGGTTTCAGCAAGTTTGGGCTTCTGAGGAAAGGCTTTAGTCATATTTTTCAGCCCTATTTGCAGTTGTCCTGCCCACAGCATAGTATTCTCTTTACTCTTACAATGAATCATGTGGTACAACAAAATATTATGACTGTGGTGTGTCAGTGTGGTGAATATAGGTGCTAATGAGGTATAAAATGAGAAAAGACGGCTGGTTTGTGAAAGATAATGAGACTACTTCATGGCCATCTGAGTGAACTTTAAAGGAAAAAGACTTTTCCCCAGTCAAAGAAAGAAGATACTGGGGGGCGCGCAAACTTCTCTCACAGTTTTTCCCAAGTTACTTTGGAAAAGTCTGGATTATTGACACCCAACTTCATTGAAATTTCATGCCAGGAATTTGAGCACTGTCTTCACACACAAAGTATTCTGGTCAGGACCACAACAATGCTACCATAGGACAGTACAGTTATGAGAGCAACTGAAAAAGACACTTCAACTCTGTCCCCCTGGCCAGTCAACCGTGACCCAACCAACCATGTGATATTTGGAGGTACCAGTTGCAGACGGGGGAAGTCTGCGAACTGGTGTGCTGCTTGCGAACAGTTTGTGCTGATGGGCTTGCATTTTACAAATTTAAAACCCTGTATGTTTTGTTAGTCTTGAAAAGTTTCATTTTGTTCTGTTTAGTTTTGAGTGTACTGGTGCCTTCATTATTATTATTGGAGTTTCTGTTCTCATTGAGTTCTGAATCTTTTGCTTGTGCATACATACCCATGACGTCATGACTGCATTTATTCTGAACGGAATATGCATCAACATGAAGGGTATATTTTGTTGGCATAAGACACATGATAATTTTGTTTTTGGCATCATCTGTTCTGAACCTTTTTACCACATCCCTTTTTTTCTCCCAGCAAGAGAAGTTGAGGAAATCTTGAAAATGTTGGTCCTGATCTGAAGGTATGGTCCATCTGTAAGCATAGCTTGCATAACCCCTGCCTCTCTCCCTTTCTCAGGTCACACCACGTATTATGGTACAGTCCCCAAGCGTTGACGAAGGCCCACTTAAACCAAAGCTGGTGAGTCTCTGCAAGAGGCAGCGACAGGAATTCAAAGGATGAGAGCGCAGACTACTAGGGTGCATGTCTTTTCTGTGCAAATATGAGCAATAATGATTAAACTCATGTATGTTGTGCTACTTTACACCTCGTATGACCCCTTTTGGAGAAGTGATTGTCTAATTCACTGACACCAACTGCTCTATTCCTGACCTGTCTGTCCTATGAGTCATTTTATTTTTGACTGTCTGAATTTACTTTGTTTTACTGTAATTTATAACCTATTCTGTCTCAGTTGCCACTTGATATCATTTAATTTCCTTCTTGACTACCAGTTCTCAACTTATTATTGCTTTAACGCTTTTATCTTCATAGTGAAAGTGGTGTATGATTTTTTTCAGAAGGTGTTTGGGTAATCCTTTGCGAAAGTATTCAGTGTTGTGTGTGGGGTCATATTTTTACAAGGTGGCTGCAGAGGGAGGGACTCCTGCTATGGAGGAGCAGAGCCATGGTGCAGAGAGACAACCTGAGTATCCCGAAGCTCCGTTTTCTTTTGCTCAAGAGACGCAAGATATGCCCCTCAGCCCTGTAAGCGAAGTATCAAGTGGATACTTTTCCACCAGCGTTTCCACAGCAACGCTGTCTGACGCTTTGGTACCAAGCAGGGACCAAACTCCCTCTACCAGTCCGGGTCCAGCAATGGTCACTGTGGCAAGCAGCCAAGGTGACTGTGAGAGCAAGGACATGATGGGTAACTCCAGTGATTTTATAGTGACATCAGAGAAGAACAGGTCATCAGAGCTGCCTGACATAGAGCAACAGCCTAAGAGGATAATGGCCCAGCAGGCAGCAGATGGCAACGTCCTTCCGTCTGCCTCTCCCCATGAAATATGTCAACCCCCCCCCCCTCCCTGTCCCCCTGAAATCCACCACAACCCTCCAAAAACACATCAAATCTGCTCATCTCTCTGTGAATCACAGCATGACAGCCCCACTCCAACGTTACCCCCCCAGGAACAACCATCAAAATCCACAGGAACGAACCCCTTCAAAATACAGAAGGTGAAGACCTCTGACCTGAAATCCTTTACACGCATCCTGGTCGAGGATGTGGAGGAGGAAGGGGTGATGGCAGGACAGGGGGAGGTCCTGGAGAAGCTACAGATCACCTTAGATTCAGAGGAGGGGCAGGATGAAGCCCTTGCAGACTGGCTGAGAGAAGGCGAGCATGTGACAGTTGGTACCAACAAGAGTGGGATGGTTCGCTACATTGGACCCACAGACTTTGCCGACGGCATCTGGGTTGGTGTAGAGCTGGATGCCCCTACTGGTGCGTTATCTCTCTAAACATTGATATTAACCCCTTAGCGCACATGCCAAATCTGGCCAATCCTTGCCCATTTTGGGGGTACCCTATTTAAAGCTTTATGACTCCAGATGTGAACACCACAGAGACTTAAAAAATGGCTTACATGAAGCAGGACATTTGTACCATTTACAATGATAGCTTAGATTACTTTATATTCATAATTTTGGAAGAAATGAAGTGCTACAAATGCAATTGTTTAGGCAAAAAATCTAAAATTAATTTGCTCTTTTTTAGTTCGCAACGAAATACTGAGAGATTGCGCATATACAGAAGGTTAAACTATACATGTCCTGGATCAAAAACTTATTGACCACAAGTTCATAAAATCTAAGGGTGGATATGTAGAACTACTATAGATGTATGAAGCAAAAACTAAGCAGTGTACCCAGCGTCTCCAAATCTATCAAAAATGTCTAAATTATGCATTGCTGTAAATCACAACATATTCACGTATTTCACTACAAATCAACTGTTTTGACTCAAGAAAATCACTGTTGCGTCATTTTCAAATGGGAATTACAAGCTTTCAGTCAGTACAGTGGTCTAAAATAGATAGGTGTCCAGAAACATATCCAAAATCTCTCCAAAATTGAATAAAATGTTTTTTGTCCATTATAAAGCATATAAATGAGCCCCTTATGAAAGTTTAAGATGAAACATTGCTATCAGATTAAAAAAATAATGCATAAATATTGTCACACAATGCGGTACAGTACCTAAATGTGTAATAATTAACACTTGTGTGTATTTCTATACTCTGTACTCTCGTATGTTTCCTTGTATGGGGATGGGATGACATGAAAACAATTTTCAACCTTCCACCACGTTTTGGCAATGTTCCAACACTCTCGTCATCACTGTTGCATGCGTCACAAAAACTACTAGACTATTAACGAACGCTTACATTACAGTGTGAAATATATATAAAATACCACTAACCTATTTAAAGACACTCAATTTCAAAAATAATGTATATAACCAAAATACTTTGAGCAGTAATACTTGCATAGCAATGATGAAATCTTATGTTTTCAGTAGATAGAGACAGAGACAGTAAAACAATGATGAAGTTATATCCACTTCTGTCATACACCAGAAAACAATGTCAGCTAGGTCTATCAGCAAGCATATGGCTTAGCTATGCTCAGAAGTCCTCAATAACAATAGTCTTTTCCAAGAAATTACGAAAAATAGTTGACGTTTTGTTAGCAGTGTCTTTGTTTTACTGCTACCACAGAGTGAATGCATAATTGAATGCGATGATAAGAAATTTTTCGGTTACGCTGACCTATAAAACGCTATTCCAAAAGCAAAATTAGACATGTTATACATCGTTAGAAAGCTTATACTCTCACCTACTAAATAAATGAACTGTCAGCCAAGCCAGACTGTACTAAAAAGGGCGACAACGCCGTAAACAACACGCGTGTTATTACGCGCTGCTATTTTGGAAGATACCCAGGCATCACAAATGCGCGTATATTTCACAAACGGATTATCCAAGACAATATATGACCACTCAGTCTCAAAAGGGACATCTCTACGCGTAAAACCAATGGTAAGGTTGCATATTTATTCAATATTTAGTCCCAGATATTGATTGTAGAATGACATGGTATCAATTTTTATAAAACTTTTTCTCATTTATTTCCTTATTCAGTGAGCAGCATTTTCACAGCTGTATGTGGATATCTTAGGGCTATTGTCGGGTTTATCTTGTTGCTATGACGGAATACGAATTTTGAGTGGTGAAAGAATATTTTTATGAATACCCACATAGACAATATTGTCCATTATGTAATGGGTGGGGGGTGTAGTTGCAGGTTAGATTGCAGAGAGGGGGTGCGTGTTAAATGAACGACCAGAGTGACAATGGTGGCGTTGCGAAACTCTGTATTCGGCATAATTATCGTATATTGTCTACTAATGAAACTAAAACAACGTGTTTCTGTTTTTAACTCATACATTGGTTGCAGTAGCACTGAATGTCTGAGTTCAGTAATCTTGGCACGCCAGCGTGCCGACCACTAGGGGCTTTGCTCTAAGAGGTTAACCTTTATTTTTTGGGGCGGGCACTCAATTTCATAATGCAGCTTGTTCTGCAGTTATGTACTATATTAACCTCTTCATGCAGATGCCAAATCTGGGCAGTACCCAACCATGTGGGGGGTTCTGTTTACGACTTGGAAAGTGGTTTAAATGACACTAGACACTTGTACCATTTACAATACAACTACTTAGATTAGGTTATATTCATTGCTCAAATGCAGTTATCTTGGCAATAATGAAATTATGAAGTTGGTCTTCAGTTTGAAATGAAATACTGAGAAATCATGTATATATATATATATATATATATATATATATATATATATAGAACAGGTTAAATTATACATGTCCTGGATCACAAACTCCTTGACCAGAAGTGTGCAAGATCTGAGGGTGGTACGCGGAACTACTATAAAGCTATAAAGCAAAAATTAAGCAGGGTTCCCTGGTGTCCCTTAGTAACTTGTACATTGCTGTAAATCATAACATAATCATATATGTCACAACAAATCAACTGTTTTGACTTATGAAACTAAATTTTGCATCATTTTCAAGAAGGAATTATTTTCCTTTCATCAGTGTAGTGATCTAAGATATCTAGGGGTCCAAAAACCTGTCCAAAACCTCTCAAAAAATAAAGAAAATGCTTTTTTGTCCATTATAAAGCATACAGTATACTGTATGTTTGCCCCTTATGATGGCTTAAGTTGAAACATTGAGATCACATTGAAAAATAATGCAAAAACATTGTGACTCACTGTGGTACACATGCCTAAATATGTAAACATTCACTCTTGTATGTTTTTCTGTACTTTACAGTATGTAATCTTTTTTGGCATGAGGACGAGACAACATTTTACAAATGTTACTATTTATGATCACTCCAACAGAAATTTCACATTCATCTAGGATATATCAGCACACAGTATATTTGTATGAGTATGTTCCATGTTTTAAGTAACATGTACAGCCCATGGAGATACTAATACCCCAAACTCTGTAAAATAACATTACAGTAAAATTATATTTGACTGAAAATTTGGCAATGTTCTAGCATCTTGTGGTAATTCAATAATTATCTAAAAGAATACTTACTTAAACAGATATGAGCTCAAATTAACAGAAGGACATTATTTTTTAAATTCTTAAAATCCTTGCGTCTGCATATCTCAGGTCTGACTGGGCCCCAAGTGCAGGATTGCATTTGGATTTAACAAATGAGGATTCATGAACCCGTAATCGGTGAAGGGATGATGAGCTGTCAATCACTGATTTGTTGGAACCAATCAAAAGGTTCAGTTCTCCACAGAAATACAGAATGATTGGTTAAAATGACTGCATTTAGTAACTTGCCATTTTTGGTGTCATTAAGCCTCAGTTTTCCATCACTAGTATATGGTATTATGAAAACCATTTTGGATTAAATAGTTTTAAGTAAATTGATCTGTGCTTTCAAGTTTCTCTGGCTTTGTATTTACCACTGAAGCAGGAATTAATAGTTTGGCAGTCCAGGGTCTCACGTCACAATGTGCTTCCTTCCAGGCAAGAACGACGGCTCTGTTGGCGGTCGGCAGTACTTTCGCTGTAACCCTGGTTACGGTGTGCTGGTCCGGCCAGACAGAGTCAGTCGTGGGGGTGGAGCCAAGCGACGTGGGGAGAACCGCCCTAGTGGCAATTTCTTTGGGTCCAGCCCCAATCTGGCAGCCCTAACCGTACTGGCCAAAGGTGAGCGGGGCGGAATCACTCGACGGGGGGAGAACCGCAAGTCCTGGAACACCTGAGAGTGGGGGAGAGCCTAGCACGAAGGCCACTGCCCTTGATGGGCTGCTGCTTCATTACAAAGGAGGCGGGGTCTGACTGACAGTTCGATGGGCCCTGCAGTCTGCACACGTGGTACAGGTCAGGGCGACTGTGGCACCATCTTCTCCCCCTCATGAACACTGACAGAAATGCACTATGTTACAGGATGCACCTGTTCTGAAACCCCTTCCTTACCTCCTACCATTTGTTTTTCTACAGCCATTTTCCCTGTATCTTCCTTGTCTTTATATAGAATATTTAAAAATTATATTCCACAATGTGCCTTTATGAATGAAAATTTCATGTCCCTCCTTGGAGAGAAAATGCCTTGTTTTAGATTTTAAGTGATCTCAGGGACTGTTCAGAGCATGAATGTGCTTTTGGGAGATGGCAGTTACTGCCAGGGTTGAAAATCTGAGAATCCTTTATTTTTTCCGTCTTTGGGCTGTATTTGCAGACCCTTCCTTTTAATACTAGTCCATAGTGTGAAATTTTAAACAAATGTCAGAATAATTGGGAACAAATTGCACAATGTATAATTCTCCTGTTAGACTTGGGTCCAGGGTATTGTTCCAAATACAGTATAAATTGGTAATTTTCATTTCAGCGGTTGTGAGATGAATAAAGTTTATATTCTGGAGACAGAATATCAGAGCTTTTGTGTTGCATGTATAAAATGTATTGGGATGTAATTGTCCTGAAGTGTGTATTGGGTCTATAATACTGTATGAATGCTATGTGAACTGAACTTTTTATGTGTTGGAGAAGATGCCTCTGTCTACTGCTTTCTTCAGGCTCGATTCCTTGTCAACATTTTATAAACAGTAGCTTTTTAATGTTTTGTGTAATCGTTTCTTATGCTGAATCACCGAGGACACACAAAGACTTGGCTTCTCCCCCCCCCCCTTTTTTTTTTTTTAAGCATTCTTCAGATCTATTTATATGTCATAACTACGGCCACAAGTTTGTCTCCTCTTTTGTTGTACTTAAGTCCTCCGTCAGCAAGCAGTCATGATAGCCTCTTTGTCAAGCCTTTCTAAAACCATTGTCCCTTTTGCACCACTTCAATAATCTAACTTAAGGCTGCATTCACACCAGATCAAGCCGCTAATTAAGCACAGATGATGATTGATGGCGATGTTTACAAGCTCACATGTTAGTAGTATCAGGTATTTTTCGGATAAGCTTGGAGATCCCACAGTCTGCTGGTTTTTTTTTAAGATCGGCAACAAATTCAGACCCAAGAAACCAGGTGACCTGAGTTATTAGTGTAGTCAAATGCTTTAACTTATCAATTGCTATGCTGAATAACAACAAAACCCAGCAGACCAGAAGCAAGGACCACTGACTCAATGACATGCTTTTCATAGCATTTAAACTTCCTTCCATGTTCACTTTCCTTCCTGACTCGCTCCATATTAGATCAACTAATTGTTTATGTCAATGTCTCAATTACAAACTTAACTGTACAATTAGTCGCTTGTCTGTGCCATTGCAGTGCCTGTGGGGACACCTGGAGGATAACCACTGAAATCCCTGAAGGAGACAAACTGGTGGCCGTTGCCATAACCAGTAAAGGCATCACTTTCATAGTGCAAATGAAAAACTATTTTAACACTATCAGACTAACTGTCATATTGTTCTAAGAATCCTCCTAATGTTCAAGGCCATTTGTAATGTGGTTAGAATGGTGGCTTGGACAGAAAAAACATAGGGTTTCTGAAAAGCTTTCAAATCTGCCATATTGATTTTCACTGCATGGAATCATTTGAAGCTTGATTCACGTGGAACTGCATCTGTATGTATCTCAGTTTGTGCGAAAAGGAGGATGTGCTGTTGAGACGTTGCTATACCAATATTTTTTAAAAAATCTTTTAATAGAATGCCTTGCTACAATTATTATGAAAAGTAATGCATGCTACTCGATTTTAACGCTTGTATATTTATTTTGTAAAATGGAAATGAGACATTTTAATTGTACTAAGATTTCTCACATGATTTTATTACTATGGGACTCTAATAAACATTATAAATGGAGAAATAAGTGAAAATTAGGTTCTTCCAGCTTATGTTATTGGGTGCAGTCATTAATTTGAAGGGCTGTCCCTTTCCCAAGTTGTGATTCAAGTGTGGTGAGCAATACCAGAGAAGAATTTTAAAAAGATTTTAAAAGATTTTGGAACATGATGAATTAGAGTTCATGGTAATTAGAGGAACATGGTCATAGTCATTACTTAAGTGTACAGTACACTTGCCCTGATCACAAAGATGACTTCCGGCAGTCTCCAAATCTTAGTCCTCCAGCCACTGGGCCCGCTGAAATGTTTTTTCATCTTATCTGAGCAGAATCACATATTCATTATTTCAGAGTTGACAACCAAGTATAAACATATCCTTTCTGGAGTGTTTTTTCATCAGCATTAAAACATTAATTTAAATGTCTTCTTCCATGTAGCAGTTTTTATTTGACACTTTCATGTCACAAAATGTTTGAATGACCACATACTCTTCACATGGTACGATGAAAAAACACAGGGCCAAGTTATATGAAATAATTTAGGAAACACTGGGTAGCATTGCTCTGGAATAGAGCTTGTTTAATATGTGTGAGGGAAGATGGCCAGTATTGTTCATGTGACCTCATTTTGGTATCAATACTTTTAATGCCCAACCTAGATTTTTCCAGTTAGATGATGCTTAGCGTGCCTGAGTAACTCTGCATATTTGTATGTTGAAAACATACTTGCTTCTGCCTGACAGACAGGTAAGCTTGATTGAATTGAACTGTGGCTGCTGTTGAGAACTTTGTTTATATTAACCATACCCATTCATGATATAAATACGAAAATTTTGTGGTATGGTCACATATAAATGTCCACTATTGCACGATAGTTACAATAACTTCGCCAGTGCATTTTATATGGGGCAGAGTAGTCCTGGTGGTGACACATAAAATCTGGCCCATTTTTTTAAAACTCTTAACAGTGTTAATTCAGTTCTTTACAGATAACATTTGGTACCACTCTCGAATGTGGGACCAAATGTTATATGTTAGGATTTGAATTGACACTGGACATTTTGTGTAGGCAGGGAATTTTGCTTTCAATATCTGATAGCTAATAATCTAAAACTGGGATTTTGTCCAGATATATGCCTTATAAATGTAAAATGCTCCTCCCAGAGACCCATTTTTACTGACTCTTGGGAAGAGCATACTTACCCTGTCTAACAATACAGGATTCAGAAAATACTACATGGAGAACTTAAAAATGTATTATCCACAAGCAAAATTATATAAGTGAAAAAGTGATCCACTTTACTACAGGGCCTGCATAAATAAACCCTTCTTGTCTGGCCAGTGCCTATCCCCAAGGAAAAAATACCACTTGCTACATATTTATGTGGTCTGTTTGTTAATATCAGATTCTGGAGCATTGGATTATCAGGATCATTTAGATCAAGTCCAGTTGGTGTGGACATAAGGTGATCTAAATTTAATTCAGTAAAATATTTTTTTAGCTAAGTCCAAAGCTCTGGACAACCAATCAAGGTTCAGATCACCTAGATTATCTGTGGCATTTTGTATTGCCAATGGAGGGCAATAGACACCAAAAATAACTAAGGATCTTTTTTTTAATGAGACATTTACTACAAAGAGCTCAAAATGGCTGAGGACATAGAATGAAGTATTATCCCATTAACACTGGTCAGTGTACTATCCAATAGATACAACTGAACCAATTACATTGTGGTATGCAAATGTGAGGACATTGCATCACACAATGGTTTGTGGGTGGTTAAGCAGGTTTTGGAACAGAAAATTAACAGATGTGCTGACATTATGGGTTTTAATTAAATTATTTATTAGACATAGAGTGATACTACAAATAGTAGAATGTCCTTGTATTAAGTAAACAACTCATTACAGAACGAGCTGGAGATGGCGGGCCTCTCTGCATCGAAGATGAAACGGTATTCATCAGACTTACCTGAAGCTTGATGACAGTTTCACCAGCATTTGACACTAATGTTTTCAAGACCACTGCAAGCTAAGGTAAATTGTAGAAGTGCAGCTACTTGCTATTGTGGATTGGGAAAAAGGGCCGACGTGTACAACACATGGACACTCAGCCAATAAAACCAACAAGTTTGCAGAATATGTCATGCCTAAAATTAACCCCATACATTTGAGGCCAAAGGTTTACATACACTTAGGCTAAAGATATTCAAACTCAGTTTTTCACAACTCTGCACCATACATTTCTTTTGGCAAGTCAATTACAGAATCTACTTTGTTCACAGCAGAGGTCATTTTAAAACAATCGATTAGAGACAGATTTATTTCAGCTTTAATTCACTATATCAGAATTCCAGTCAGTAAAAAATTTACATACACCAAGTTGACTGTCTCTTTAAACAGTCTGGAAGATTCCAGAAATTGATGTAATGACTTTTTAGAAGCTTCTGATTGGCTAATTGTCATAATTAATAGTGAGTTAATATAGAGTTAATTGGCACCTGTGACTGTATTTAAGGGGCCACTTTTAGAGCCACTGCCTTTTTTCCCTTGATACCATGGGAAAATCCAAGAAATTCGGGCAAGACCTCAGAAAAAAAGATTGTGGACCTCCACAAGTCTGGTTCCTCCCTAGGAGCAATTTCCAAACAACTGAAGGTACCACGAGCATCTGTACAAACAATTGTATGCAAATATAAAAATCTTGGATCACACAGACACTGCATCGTTCTGGAAGGAGGCACAAATTAACTCCCAGGGCTGAACGAACTTTGGTCCGAAAGGTTCAACTGAACCCCAAGACAACAACAAAGCAACTGGTGAAGGAGTTGGAGGCATCAGGTAACAAAGTATCTACATCCACCATTAAGAGAATCCTACATCACCATGGCCTGAAAGGCTGTCGTGCAAAGAAGAAGCCCCTACTTGAAGACCAGCTTAAAAAAGCCAGAATGAAGTTTGCCGGTGATCACCAGAACGAAGACCTAGCCTTTTTGAGGAGTGTTCTCTGGTCAGATGAAACAAAAATTGAACTGTTTGGCCATAATGATCAGTGCAATGTATGGAGGGAAAAGGGTGAGGCTTTTAATCCGAAGAACACCATCCCAACTGTGAAGCATGGGGGTGGCAGCATCATGTGGTGGTGTTTTGCTGGAAAAAGGACTGGTGTATTTCAGAAAATAGATGGCACCATGAGAAAGGAGGATTATCTAGAAATACTGAAGCAACACCTCAAGTGAAAGTATTGGAGTGGCCATCACAAAGTCCTGACCTGAATCCATAGAAAATTTGTGGACTGAACTGAAAAAGCATGTTCGAGAGGAGGCCCACAAACCTGACTGAGTTACACCAGTTCTGTCAGGAGGAATGGGCAAAAATTAGCCCAGCAAAGTATTGTGAGAAGCTACCCCAAGCGTTTGATTCAAGTTAAGCAATTAAAAGGCAATGCCACCAAATACTTACAAAGTGTATGTAAATTTTTGACCCACTGAAAATCTGATATGGTACATAAAAGCTGAAATTAATCTGTCTGCTATTGTTTTGAAATTACCTAATATGGGATAAAGTAGATACCCTAATTGACTTAACATAGGATATATATGATAACATGAAATGTGTGGAGTTGTATGTAAACTTTCGGCCTCAACTGTACTTACAAGTACAGTTTCACATTACAAGTAAGGACCCATTGTTTTTCAAACATTTTGTGAAAGATAAAGCTGCTAAACTTTTCAACCTTCATCAAAATGTACAACTTGCAAACAGATGAAAATTAAGAAATGTATTATTAAGTTACAACAAATATTCATGTCTAATCTAAAGACAAGGTTCAACTACCTTAAAACAATTAACAAAGGTTACAGACATGGGCAGTCACACAAGAAATGAATGAAAGCAGATTTTTGTCCCAAAGTAATCCAAGGATGTACAAAGACCAAAATTCAAAAACCAAAAAACAGCAGGATATTCCAAAAGACCAGAGGTGAAATGCAGAATGGCAGACCTAGATGCAGGACTCGGATGCCCACTTCCAACTAACAACATTCTTCTTTCCAAGTTGACCAAACTGACTGACTAAACTAAAAGCTGCATATTTTATGTAGACACACTGACACACCTCATCTGACTCACACACACACACGCAGACCCACACTCACAGACACAGATTCACACCTCCAATGGCCACCCCCCAATTCCTCTTATCTTGTTTTATCTCCAGGCTATGCTGGTCGAGTACTTTGAAGCTTCCTATGGCTGAAAACGACCAAATGGTTAATTACATGTCTGACAACGTATACAGTCAGGTCCATAAATATTTGGACACTGACAAAGTTAGTTATTTTAGCTGTCTACCACAGCATATTGGAGTTGAAATTAAATAATGAATATGAGCTCAAAGTGCAGACCTTCAGCTTTAATTTTAACGTATTTACACCCAAATCGGGTGAACGGTGTAGGAATTACAGCACTTTTTATATGTGCCACCCCCCCCCCCCCCTTTTTTTAAGGGACCAAAGGTAATTGGACAATTGGCTACTCAGCTGTTCCATGGCCAGGTGTGTGTTATTCCCTCATTATTTCATTTACAAGTAAGCAGATAAAAGGTCTGCATTTGGAATCTGTTGCTGTCAACTCTCAATATGAAATCCAAAGAGCTATCACTGTCGGTGAAGCAAAGCAAGGCAAGCCATCATTAAGCTGAAAAAAAAACCCATCAGAGAGATAGAAAAACATTAGGTGTGGCCAAATCAACTATCTTAAAAAGAAAGAATGCACTGGTGAGCTCAGGAACATGAAAAGGCCCGGAAGACCACGGAAAACAACTGCGATGGATGACAGAAGAATACTTTCCCTGGCAGCCATCGAAATTGCGACCGTTTTGGTCGCATATGCTCCCGAAATTTAATCAGTGCGACCTCGAGATATAATTGGGAGCATTTGTGCGAGTAAAAATAATTGTTGTGGTGCAACCTTTTTTTCCCCAGTCTAACGTCCATTTCTCTGTACATTCGTTAGTTAGTATACTCAGTATGTACCTTGTGAGCTGACAGTGACCATTCTAACCAATCAAACGTGAGCTTGACGTTCTTACCTTTAATGCTGATTTTAGATTGATTAGTATTAGCCTTCAATCACTCCCTTTCGCGGCACTCCACTGTCACGTGACACAGACAGCTAACGCGTTTCATAAATTGATCATAAACATAAGTTTATGATCAATTTATTAATGTTACCTAAGTAACTAGCTAAATTGGTAATGTTAGCTTGCATTATCAAAAGCTAAACAAAAAACTGTTGACAACGTTTAGTCAGGTGCAGCGTCTTTTACTGCTTACCACAGAGTGAATGCGATGATGAGAAAACTTTCGGTTACGCTGACCTATAAAACGCTATTCCAAAAGCAAAATTAGACATGTTATACATCGTTAGAAAGCTTATACTCTCACCTACTGAATAAATGAATTGTCAATCAAGCCAGACTGTACGAAAAAGGGCAACAATACCATAAACAACACGTGTGGTATTAGGCACAGCTATTTTGGAAGGTACCCAGGCGTCACAAATGCGCCTATACTTCACAAACGGATTGTCCACAGCCATCTTTACACAGAGCATTAAACTCGGGGAATAGGTGGAGCAGGTGATTTCTATGTAAAGACGTCAAGCCAGAGAAAAGGTGGATTAAACTAAGCCGGGTCTGACCCACCTCACCACCTAGGAGAAAAGCCAGAGCTGACCCGGTGTTTGTTCTGTGTAGAGCCGGAGAATAGCCGGAGCAAGTGCTATGGTAACCGTCTCACGGCCCTTTTTTGATTAAATCGTCTTTGTTTTTGCTTTATTCGTCTTGTTCTGATTGCTAATTTAACACCCAGCTCAACTTTATTTTCGAACAGTTTAGCTAGCAAAACCAGAAATACCAGGGGTAACATTTTGTGAGGCAGTTGTTTCAAAAATATCACACAACGATCATTCACGAGAAAGACAATGTTTATTGTGCACAAGATACATAATTGCACGCGCCACAGCAAATCCCGTGGATTCTTCTCTGCAGTGTAAAGATGTTCATACCGGGCAAAAGGCAGATAAAGAACGTCTGTGGAAATTGATCATCACTAATTCTACCCCGGGTCTGCTACAGCATATTAACCCGGCTCGGCAGTGTAAAGACGGCTCACGACAATATATTACCACTCAGTCTCAAAAGGGACATTTCTACGCGTAAAACCAAAGGTAAGGTTGTTTATTTAGGCTATTCAATATTAGTCCCAGATATTGACTGTAGAATGACATGGTATCATTTTTGAACATAGCATTAGATATCGTTAGCTAACGCCCATAAATATACGTGTGTAAGCTAACACTGGTCACTCACCAAGACACCTGCCCAGTTCTCCACTGGTTCTCCTCCTTTGGCATTTTTGGATGCGGAATAAAATTCTCTCACAAAAACAAGTACAGAAGTCACTGTAGTGAATATATAAGTATATTTTTATGAAAATCTAGTTCCTACATCATTTTCCTACACATTAATTCACTGGGGTCTCCAACCTGCAATATGCCCTTTAATGATGACGTTCTTGGTGACTCAATGGGGGGAAATTGCCCAACATGGCAACCCTGGTCTCTCCTGGAGCGCTGATTGGATAGTTGAAAATGCCTTGAACGATTGGCTCTCCATACCGGAAGCGTAAAAACAGTGCCAAAAGTCTGTCTATAGCTTTCCCACTGGGCGTTGCATGTAGAGGGAGTGTCGCACGTAAAAAACTGTTTTGCGTTTGTCCTTTTTCTGTTCACAAATGTTAATAAACCACTTCAGATCACAAAACACATGTAGATTTTAATTTACAGACGTGACCCTCCCCCCTCTAAAAATCTATATCCACAAACACAACGTTTTTTTACAGGTTCAACTTACAAACACAAACCATAAGTTGCAAGCACAAGTCATTGCTTACAAGTACAAAATACTTTGTTTCAGTTTCAACTCGCAATGTACAAACACAAACCATAAGTTGCAAGCATAAGTCATTGCTTACAAATACAAAACACTTTTGGCATTAATTTAGAGACAGTTCTCCTCAATTCGTTTAGACGAGAAAAACATTATATTTGCGTCGCAAAATTGTGCACATCTACATTAAAAACTGGATAAATGTACACACTCCGAAAATGTTCAATGCAAAGATCTGGAATACGCAGATTTTGTCATTTGAACGAGCACAGATGGCATTTTTGAGTTTATAATTTATTTTGAATTCATTTGATCTTCATAGCATGGCGTGACGAAGGAAACTGTGTTTATCTACAATTGAATTATTCAGATCGTGGGCAGACTTGTTAATCAAGGAAAATGATTGAAAGTCAAGACTAATAATCAGGGGAAGTTTTCTGCCTCCTCGATTTTCAGCTCAGCAGCCACCACTGTGCCTTACTTTGAATTATCAGTACTAGTCAGTTAGATAATGTGTGTAATTGAACACACCTTGCCACACCATATTGCCACTATAAAAACTCTCTCTTTCTCTCTCTCTCTACCAAAATATAACATAAGCCGTGTTTTCCATTTGATTTGTCAGTAGTTGTGCATATTGTGTTTTTGTTTTGTTTTATCAACTTTATTGTATAGTGGATGCAATGCATTTTAATACAATTTTGGACCCGGCTGTGCACTCTCTTGACTTTTTTTTTTAAGTGCCCTGAACTGATGTCCCTGAACTGATTACTTTTGTGATGTAAGGGGGACATTAGCAGTAAGATTACATTAATTCTAGGGTGAGTTTTTCCCTATATCCTCATGCTAAAATCTACTGTAAATCCACATTTAAAAAGCTGATATTTAAAAAAATTTCTTCCAGGGGGGGTATGCCACCGGGCACCCCTAGGGGGTTTGCATCTTTGTCACCTTTTTCACCCCTGATGAGTTTTTCAGGTCTGTTCACGGTAAGAAGAAATTTCAGGCTATTGCTTGTGTCAAAAGTGCTGCGATGGAAACAACGATAGATTTACTCAGGAGCCACATCTGTCCAAAATGTAAACAAGTCAGACAACGTGGTCATTTAGCTAACTTATCTAGTTAGCCAAACAGTCAGTAACCCAGATACTTCCTTTGTGACATTCAGGGACAATGTCAAGGAGGAAAGATAAGAGCCATTTACATTCACATTACGTAGTCATAGTTTCAAATCTCCAGTCAGCTTTTAGTATTGACTTAATGTAGGGCCCTATGGAATCTGTGTTATAGCTTTTTTAAATGCTCAATTCTGCGATTCCATCCGTGATTCTGTTATCACAGAAACTATAGGGCCCCTACCTTAATGCTCCGTGCCCCCGTCAAAAAAGACATTTGGCCCACCAGCCCCTGTCAAAAGATACTTGCCACGGGGCCTAACAAGTTTTCTAGGGGAAACCCTGTTTGGTATGGTGATTCGTGACAACACTAGTCTCACGCCTTTTTTAATTGCGGCGCGAAAGCGCTGCAGCTCTGCATACACGCCGGGCCATCTAAGTGTTACGACGTAGTAAAGGCCTTTACAGCAAGCGGCCAGGACATAACCATGGTGACGCAACTAAGTAATCCGACAGCGCCTCTTAGCACAAAATTGGCCATCAGTCATCAATATTTTGTACAATCATCATGATATTCAGTAGATATGTTGGGTGAAGGTATATGATCATGAGGACAAAACCATTTAAAAATCGCTCCATAGGGGGTGCGATAGTGCCAATGCTTGGACCCCTCCCAACACCGCTTGCGGCTTTAATTATTATTATTATTAGGGGCCCAAGCAGCGAAGCTGGTTGAACCCTATTGTATCTGTTAGGATTATTAGGGGTCCAAGCAGCGAAGCTGGTGGAACCCTATTGTATCTGTTAGGATTATTATTAGGGGTCCAAGCAGCGAAGCTGGTGGAACCCTATTGTATCTGTTAGGATTATTATTAGGGGTCCAAGCAGAGAAGCTGGTGGAACCCTATTGTATCTGTTAGGATTATTATTATGGGTCCAAGCAGCGAAGCTGGTGGAACCCTATTATATTTGTTAGGATTATTAGGGGTCCAAGCAGCGAAGCTGTGAACCCGTATTGTTTGGTCGGAACGTACCCTATTGTATCTGTTAGGATTATTATTAGGGGTCCAAGCAGCGAAGCTGGTGGAACCCTATTGTATTTGTTAGGATTATTAGGGGTCCAAGCAGTGAAGCTGGTGGAACCCTATTGTATTTGTTAGGATTATTATTTTTTTTATTATTTTTTTTCCTCCACTAAAAGTGTTCAGCAACCATAAGTCCTACAGCAACCAAATTTGGTAGGTGGGTTCCTATGGCCCCCCACTACTCAGGCACTAAAAATCATCTATGTCGGCCAGATGGTGGCGCTATAACAAAGGGTTATGCATAAAAGGCCATAACTCCCACACCATAAGTCAGATCAACACAAAACTTCATCGACATATACATCTGAACGTGCTCTATATCTTAGCCATTGGGACCACCTATGTCCGCCATATTGTTTGGCCGCCATTTTTACTTTTTAGTTGGGGCGTGGAAGCTTTCTACGCTAAAATGTCTGAGGCTCAGCAACCATAAGTTGTAGACCAACCAAATTTGGTAGGTGGGTTGCTATGGCCCCACACTACTCAGGAACTACAAATCATCTATGTCGACCAGATGGTGGCACTATAACAAAGGGTTATGCGTAAAAGGCCATAACTGCCACACCATAAGTCCTATCAACACAAAACTTCATCGACCGATGCATCCGAGTGTGCTCTACAACTTTGCTATTGGGACCAACTATGGTCTGCCATATTATTTGCCCGCCATTTCGACGATTTTATTAGTTGCGGCACGTTAGCGCTGTAGCTCCAAATCCTGTGTTGTGACATCTAGTAAACTTCTTTACGGCAAGCGACATCCATGGCGATGCAAGTAATCCGACACCGTAGGGTCTAGTTTTCATCAGTGAGGGGACGGTCTGAACGTCGGAGAAGCAATGGAAGACAGTGCCAGCCAGTGCATGGTAAGCTACCAAAAGCTTGTTAGTCAAAGCTTTTTGAGAGGATGAATAATTACTTTTCTTGAGCATGCATCCATTTGAAGACAGTATCGGGTGAGTTCGTTTAGTCTTTGAATCTGTCATTATGCTGAGAAATAGCTAAACCATTTTATTGATAGGTTTTGAGTTTCTGTGCAAACGCGCGAAAACACACTGGTATAATGAAACAATGACGGTAATACATATATAGTCCGCTTCGTTCCGTTGCTACCATAACATAACAGACTATCTTGTGTCTACAGCTGCAGTTTCTCGCTGCAATTACTAATATTGAATATAAACAAAAGACGCAATTTATGCTGTACTCTGCCAATGTCTAAATAAATAATACGGTACTCTGAGCGTAGGAAGCAGTAAGCATGGATGGCGAGTTGATATTACGTTTTTTGCTACTAAAAGTTAGTAAAAGCTTTGAGAGGATGAATCATTACTTTTCTTTGGCATGGATCCATTTGAAGACAATATCGGGTGAGCTCGTTTCGTCTTTGAATCCGTCATTATGCTGAGAGTAATCGTATTCTCAATTTAATCTCTAAATTGACTGTAAGCTTAGTGTTGTAACTAGGTAGCTGTTTCGTAGGTGACTTAATGCACTCGTCTTAACTATTGCTTGAATTTTTGCATAGACTGCGTTGTTGCTGTTCTTGTTTGTGTTAGCGTTAATCAGTTTAACCTACTGGGTCCAAGTTGAACTATGCGGTTGTACCCTACACTTGGAACGGTATTTCTCTCTAGGGTTTTCGACACACTTATTCCTGGTTATGGTTATACAGTTTGTTGTACGTCGCTCTGGGTAAGAGCGTCTGCCAAATGGCTGTAATGTAATGTAATATTCCGTAGCAACAAGATAAACCCGATGTTAGCCCTAAAATATGCCAATACAGCAGTGAAAACGCTGCTCACTGAATAACGAAATAAAGAGACAAAGTTTTTAAAAATTATGCCATGTCATTCTACATTCAATATCTGGGACTAAACATTGAATAAATATACAATCTTACCACTGGTTTTACGCGTAGAGATGTCCCTTTTGCGAATGAGTGGTCATATATTGTCTTGGACAATCCGTTTGTGAAATATAGGCTATGCGCGTTTGTGACGCCTGGGCTATCTTCAAAAATAGCTGTGCGTAATACCACACCTGTTGCTTACGGCGTTGTCGCCCTTTTTAGTGCAATTTGGCTTGATTGACAATTAATTTTATTCAGTAGGTGAGAGTATAAGCTTTCTAACGATGTATATCATGTCTGATTTTGCTTTTGGAATAGCGTTTTATCGATCAGCGTAACCGAAAATTTTCTTATATGCCACTGTCTAAATAAATAATACGGTAGGCTATGCTGCGAGCAGCACGCAGGTCGCGGGTTGATATTTCGTCTTTTGTTTCGTTTTTTCTCAATGTCGTATTTATTCTTTGAAATGTGTATTGTGTATATCTGTTTCTGAGGCGCTCTGAAATGTGTATTCTCTGCTAAGCTGAGCCATGGATTTGTATAGGTTTGTGTCTGATGTAGTGTTGCACAGTACGCCGACACTTCAGCACTTTTTCGGTACTTAAAAAAAAAAGAAACGGTTCGGTATTAGAATTTTCCGACGTTCGGTAGTTTTGCGTCAAATGCAAAAGCCAGGGACATCTTTCTCCCGCATTACCGATTGAAAGGATGAAAAGTGTAATTTGTCAGAATCTTCGCTGGATGGCAGTAGCAACTAAGGTTGGCAAGTGAGGTGACCTGCGCTTGTGCATTTTTCGTGGTTGATACAGCACAAGCTTAGACTCACTTCAGTAGCAATAGCTGTTCTAATTTGTAAATATTTTATTATAGGAAGATGCTGTATTGTTATTGAAATATGCTGTTTTTAGATCTATGTTAAAGTGAAAGACCTGTTTCAAGATAATTTACTTTATAATTGTTTAATTTTTGAAATATATTTAATATAGTTTTCTATGGTTTAGTGTTGTAACACTGTTGACCTATGCTTATTGATATGTTGAACAGGCTTCAACTTAAAGGTTGTTAATAAACCAGGTTTTTAATAAACCGTGAATTCGAAAATGAGGTCAACCCTTGTGGTCATTATGTTTCTGATCTATTAAGGTAATTTCTGTATCGTTAGGTACCGTGTATTGAATCAGTATCGTTTCAGTATCAATTATTGTGATACTAAACCTGATATCAGTATCAAAGTCAAAATTTTGGTATCAAGACAATGCTAGTGTGACACCTTTTTTAGTTGCGGCATGGAAGCGCTGCAGCTGTACATACACACCGGGCAATCTAAGTGTTACGACATGGCATCTAAGTGTTACAACATAGTAAAGACCTTTACGGGACGCGGCCAGGACACATCCATGGCGACGCAACCGCCAGCGTTTCTTAGCACAAAATTGGCCATAAGTCATCAATATTTTGTACACAATGATCATGATATTCAGTAGATATGTTGGGTGAAGGTATATGATCATGAGGACAAAGCCATTTTAAAATCGCTCCATAGGGGGCGCGATGGTGCCAATGCTTGGACCCCTCCCAATGCCGCTTGCGACTTTAATTGTTATTATTATTATTATTATTATTATTATTATTATTAGGGGTCCAAGCAGCGAAGCTGATGGAACCCTATTGTATCTGTTCGGATTATTATTAGGGGTCCAAGCAGCGAAGCTGGTGGAACCCTATTGTATCTGTTAGGATTATTATTATTAGTGTGGTTGCCTTAGGCAAACACACTATTATTATTGCACATATTTAGTGTGGTTGCCTTAGGCAAACACACTATTATTATTGCACATATTATTTATTATTATTAGTGTGGTTGCCTCAGGCAAACACACTATTATTATTGCACATATTTAGTGTGGTTGCCTTAGGCAAACACACTATTATTATTGCACATATTATTTATTATTATTAGTGTGGTTGCCTTAGGCAATCACACTACTATTATCTCATATATTATTTATTTATTATTTGTGTGGTTGCCTTAGGCAACATGTGCAATGTGCCAAATCAAGCGGCTTGATCGGGAATGAAGTGCTATTACTTTGTGGAAAGTTTGGGTGGACGGTTTTTGAGAAATTTGACTTTTTTTGGGAAATTTTTCCCATAGAGAATGAATGGTGGAATGTTCACCCTTGTGATGTCACAATGCTGTCGTCTCACCCTTGTGATGTCACAATGGTCTGTCTTCTAGCAGCTGTACTCTGGTCTCTCTCTGGCTTTGGACATTTAGCATTCATCGTTGGTGTAAATTAATCTCGGCCCCTTTCCTGATTGGCCGACGTTTGATATTTCATAACTTTTCAACCGTTTGTCATAGAGAATTATGGATAGTGTCATTAGACTCAGTAAAGACGGAGCAACCACCTAGCAACCACCTAGAACAGCCTAGCAACAACCTGGAACTACATAGCAAATACCTAGAACACCCTAGCAACCGCCTGGAACTCCATAGCAACCATCTAGCAACACGTTAGCAACCGCTTAGAACTCTATGGGAACCACCTACCAACACCCTAGCAACCACCTAGAACAGCCTTGCAACAGCCTAGATCTCCATAGCAACCACTTAGCAACACCCTAGCAACCGCCTAGAATGCCATAGCAACCAACTAGCAACACCCAGGCAACCGCTTGGAACGCCATAGCAACCACTTACAACACGCTAGCAACTACCTAGAACTACATGGCAACCACATAGCAACACCCTAGCAACCAACTAGAACACCCTAGCAACCCCCTAGAACTTCATAGCAACCACCTAACAACACACTAGTAACCACCTAGACCACCCTAGCAACTGCCTAGAACTCCATAGCAACCACCTAGCAACACCCTAGCAACTGCCTAGTACTCCATAGCAACCACCTAGCAACATCCTAGCAACTGCCTATAACTCCATAGCAATGACCTAGCAACACCCTAGTAACCACCTAGAACACCCTAGCAACCGCCTAGCACTCCATAGCAACCACCTAACAACACACTAGCAACCACCTGTAGCACCATAGCAACTGGCTAGAACTCCATAGCAACCACCTAGCAACACCCTAGCAACCACCTAGAACTGCATAGCAACCACCTTGCAACACCCTAGCAACACCCTAGCAACTGCCTATAACTCCATAGCAACCACCTAGCAACATCCTAGCAATCACCTAGCAACACCCTAGCAACCACTTGGAACACCATAGCAACTGCCTATAACTCCAAAGCAACCACCTAGCAACACCATAGCAACCACCTAGAATTCCATTGCAACCACCTAACAACACCCTAGCAACCACCTGGAACACCATAGCAACCACCTAGCAACACCCTAGCAACCACCTGGAACACCATAACAACTGCCTAGCAACACCCTAGCAACCACCTATAACTCCATAGCAACCGCCTAGCAACATCCTAGCAACCACCTAGAATACCCTAGCAACACCCTAGCAACCGCCTATAACTCCATAGCAAATGCCTAGCAACACCCTAGCAACTGGCTATAACTCCATAGCAACCACCTAGCAACACCATAGTAACTTCCGTAGAACTCCATAGCATCCACGTAGGAACACCCTAGCAACCACCTAGCAGCACCCTAGCAACCACCTATAACTCCATAACAAATGCCTAGCAACACCCTAGCAACCGGCTATAACTCCATAGCAACCACCTAGCAACACCATAGTAACTACCTAGAACTCGATAGCATCCACGTAGGAACACCCTAGCAACCACCTAGCAGCACCCTAGCAACCACCTGGAACACCATAACTGCCTAGCAACACCCTAGCAACCGCCTATAACTCCATAGCAACCACCTAGCAACATCCTAGCAACCACCTAGAATACCCTAGCAGCACCCAAGCAACTGCCTATAACATAGCAAATGCCGAGCAACACCCTAGCAACTGGCTATAACTCCATAGCAACCACCTAGCAACACCCTAGCAACCACATGGAACACCATAACAACTGCCTAGCAACACCCTAGCAACCGCCTAGAACTCCATAGCAACCACCTAGCAACATCCTAGCAACCACTTAGAATACCCTAGCAACCACCTGGAGCTCAATAGCAACCACCTGAAACCATAGCAATCACCTAGCACCACCCTTGCAACCGCGTAGAATTCCATGAAACCACCTAGAACTCCATAGAACCACCTAGCAACACCCTAGCAACTGCCTCAGACATCATAGCAACTACCTACCACTGTTCACTCCGTTCAGCACAAAGTTGACTTTGCGTTAGCGGCAACCACACTTCACAATTTCTGCAGGAATTGTCTAGTTAGTGTGGTTGCCTTAGGCAATCACACTACTATTATTGCACATATTATTAGTGTGGTTGCTTTAAGGCAACCACACTACTATTATCGCACATATTATTATTAGTGTGGTTGCCTAAGGCAACTACACTATTATTATCGCACATATTATTTATTTATTAGTGTGGTTGCCTTAGGCAAGCACACTACTATTATTGCACATATTATTATTATTATTAGTGTGGTTCCCTCAGGCAACTACACTATTATTATCGCACATATTATTAGTGTGGTTGCCTCAGAAACACCCTAGCAACAATCTGGAACACCATAACAACTGCCT
Organism: Anguilla rostrata; assembly: GCF_018555375.3. Lineage (NCBI taxonomy): Eukaryota > Metazoa > Chordata > Actinopteri > Anguilliformes > Anguillidae > Anguilla > Anguilla rostrata. Next base: position 31,317,020 of record NC_057938.1, read on the forward strand.
AGCAACACCCTAGCAACCACATGGAACACCATAGCAACGACCTAGCAACACCCTAGCAACCACCTAGAACTCCATAGCAACCACCTAGCAACACCCTAGCAACTGCCTAGAACTCCATAGCAACCACCTAGCAACACCATAGCAACGGCCTAGAACTCCCTAGCAACCACCTGGACCACCATAGCAACCACCTAGCAACACCCTAGCAACCACTTGGAAAACCAAACTGCATAGCAAAACCCTTGCAACCTCTTGGAACACCATAGCAACCACCTAGCAACACCCTAGCAACAACCTAGAACTCCATAGCAACCACCTTGCAACACCCTAGCAACCACCTAGAACTCCATAGCAACCACCTAGCAACACCCTAGCAACGGCCTAGAACTCCTTAGCAACCACCTAGCAACACCATAGCAACCGCCTTAAACTCCATTGCAACCACCTAGCAACACCCTAGCAACCACCTAGCAACACCATAGCAACTGCCTAGAACTCCATAGCAACCACCTGTAACACCATAACATCTGCCTAGCAACACTATAGCAACAACTTAGCAACATGCTAGCAACCACCTAGCAACACCTTAGCAACCGCCTATAACTCCATAGCAACCACCTAGCAACATCCTAGCAGCCACCTAGAATACCCTAGCAACACCCTAGCAACTGCCTATAACTCCATAGCAAATGCCTAGCAACACCCGAGCAACTGCCTAGAACTCCATAGAAACCACCTAGCAACACCCTAGCAACCACCTGGAACACCATAACAACTGCCTAGCAACACCCTAGCAACTGCCTAGAACTCCATAGCAACCACCTACCAACCACTTAGCATACCCTAGCAACCACCTAGCAATGCCCTAGCAACCACCTGGAGCTCAATAGCAACCACCTGAAACTCCATAGCAACCACCTAGCACCACCCTAGCGACCGCCTAGAATTCCATGAAACCACTTAGAACTCCATAGAACCACCTAGCAACACCCTAGCAACTGCCTCAGACATCATAGCAACGATTTCGCGTTGGCGGCAACCACACTTCACAATTTCTGCAGGAATTGTCTAGTTAGTGTGGTTGCCTTAGGGCAACTACACTATTATTATTGCACATATTATTATTATTAGTGTGGTTGCCTTAGGGCAACTACACTATTATTATTGCACATATTATTATTAGTGTGGTTGCCTCAGGCAACTACACTATTATTATCGCACATATTATTAGTGTGGTTGCCTTAGGGCAACTACACTATTATTATTGCACATATTATTATTATTATTATTATTATTAGTGTGGTTGCCTTAGGGCAACTACACTATTATTATTGCACATATTATTTATTAGTGTGGTTGCCTTAGGGCAACTACACTATTATTATTGCACATATTATTATTATTTCTTTCCACCCATTTTTTGGACCGCTACTCCTCCCAGAGGTTTCGCACCACATACACGTGCAATATGTCAAATCGAGCGGCTTGATCGGGAATGGTGTGCTATTACTTTGTGGAAAGATTGGTTGCACGGTTTTTGAAAAATTTGAATTTTTGTGGGCAATTTTTCCCATAGAGAATGAATGGCGGAATGTTCACCTTTGTGATGTCACAATGCTCTGTCTTCTCACCCTTGTGATGTCACAATGGTCTGTCTTCTGGCAGCAGTACTCTGGTCTCTCTCTAGATTTGAACATTCTGCCATTCATCTCTATGGGGAAAAATTGCCGACAAATTGTGCAATGCCTCATTGGACATGGTAGAGAGTCCTTTGTCCATTGGTGGAGATCAGCCTCGCCCCCTTCCTGATTGGCTGATGTTTGATATTTCATAACTTTTGAACCGTTTGTCATAGAGAACTATGGGTCGCGTCATTGGACTCAGTAAAGACCTAGCAACCGCCTAGAACTCCATGGCAACGCCCTAGCAACATCCTAGCAACCGGCTCTAACTCCATAGCAACGATCTAGCAACCCATAACAACCAGCTAGAAAACCCTAGCAACCATCTAGAATTCCATAGCAACCACCTGGAACACCATAGCAAATGCCTAGCAACACCCTAGCAACCGCCTATAACTCCATAGCAACCACCTAGCAACATCCTAGCAACCACTTAGAATACCCTAGCAACCACCTAGCAACACCCTAGCAACCACCTGGAACACCATAGCAACCACCTAGCAACACCCTAGCAACAATCTGGAACACCATAACAACTGCCTAGCAACACCCTAGCAACCACATGGAACACCATAGCAATGACCTAGCAACACCCTAGCAACCACCTAGAACTCCATAGCAACCACCTAGCAACACCCTAGCAACTGCCTCAGACATCATAGCAACTACCTACCACTGTTCACTCCGTTCAGCACAAAGTCGACTTTGCGTTGGCGGCAACCACACTTCACAATTTCTGCAGGAATTGTCTAGTTTATTATTATTATTATTATTATTATTCCACCCATTTTTTGGACCGCTACTCCTCCCAGAGATTTCACACCACATACACGTGCCATATGTCAAAATGACCGGCTTCTTTGGGAATCGTGTGCTATTACTTTGTGGAAAGTTTCGCTGCACGGTTTTTGAGAAATATTAATTTTTATGCCCAATTTTTCCCCATAGAGATGAATGGAGAAGGTGACGTCATTCATATGCGAACGGTGATTGTTACAGCATTGGTCGGCTTTGCACACGTGATGCGGTCAGCTCTACGGTCTCAGCAGCCAGGATAGGAAATAGCTGATTGCGGAAGTGAAAGAACGATATTTAAAATGAAAAATTACAAATGAAAACGCTGTCAGCTAGGTATATCAACAAACATATGGCTTAGGCATGCCCAGAAGTCCTCAATAATAATAGTATTTCACGAGATATTACGCAAATTCGTTGACGACGTTTCGTCACATGCAGCGTCTTAGAATGCTAGTGCTAACAAACAGTCATGGCTTTAATGCGATAATGAGAGCACTTTCGGTTGACCTAAAAAAACGATATTAAAAAACCAAAACATACGTGCTGTTATACCTGGTTAGAAAGCTTATGCTCTCAGCTACTGAATAAACGAATTTTCAAACAAGCCAGACTTTGCGTATTTGCATGCTAGTGCTAACAAAGAGCGAATACTTCTATGACATGAGACATAGCTTTCGGTTGACCTAAAAAACGATATTAAAAAACAAAAATGACGTGCTGTTATACCTGGTTAGAAAGCTTATGCTCTCAGCTACTGAATAAACGAATTTTCAAACAAGCCAGACTTTGCGTATTTGCATGCTAGTGCTAACAAAGAGCGAATACGTTCTATGACATGATGACATAGCTTTCGGTTGACCTAAAAAAACGATATTAAAAAAACAAAAATAGACGTGCTGTTATACCTGGTTAGAAAGCTTATGCTCTCAGCTACTGAATAAACGAATTTTCAAACAAGCCAGACTTTGCGTATTTGCATGCTAGTGCTAACAAAGAGCGAATACGTTCTATGACATGATGACATAGCTTTCGGTTGACCTAAAAAAACGATATTAAAAAAACAAAAATAGACGTGCTGTTATACCTGGTTAGAAAGCTTATGCTCTCAGCTACTGAATAAACGAATTTCAAGACTACAAGACAACGGACGCAGTGTGCTATGCAGCTCAGTCGCTAACTGATTTTCCAAAGAGTGCTACCTGTGTCTATGATTGTATCAAGGCTTACTCGATTGCAGCACAGTTAAAGTTAGAGGTAAAAGAGTATTAATAAAACATAACAATCACATCGTGATACCTGGTTAGAAAGCTATGCTCTCAGCTACTGAATAAACGAATTTTCGAACAAGCCAGACTTACTGAAAATGAACAACGCCGTCAACAGCACTGTGCAGCAGCTTCAGGTCCGGTCTAACTCCAGAAATTTGGGTCGGCTAACACGTAGTAGGCTATCCTGTGTCTATGAGTTCGTATCTAAGGTAACAGATTAAACTCTGAATTGCAGCACAGTTAAATGTTTTTATTTGAATGGTAAAAATGAGCTGAACTTAACGTAAAACCATAAATCAATCACATTAATCTCCCTAGCCCTGTCTTGCTTTTTAAAATGGAGCGGTTGTGCAGTGCAGATATAACGTTTTTCCAAGACCCTCTGAAGTGGCCAGCTAGCTTTATGATTCGCCGTCACTCGTCACAGCATACCGTGAGTAAATCGCTGATCTCAAGTATTGATGAAGGGTTAATTTAGCTCTGAATACGTGTGTTGCAAATGAACTCGTTGCCGTGATGTTATATCATGTATACCATACTATGTCTCTGCTCATGCTACAGAAACTGTTCGCTCCGTTCAGCACAAAGTTGACTTTGCGTTGGCGGCAACCACACATCACAATTTCTGCAGGAATTGTCTAGTTATTATTATTATTATTATTCCACCCATTTTTTGGACCGCTACTCCTCCCAGAGTTTTCGCACCACATACACGTGCAATATGTCAAATCGAGCGGCTTGATCGGGAATGGTGTGCTATTACTTTGTGGAAAGATTGGTTGCACGGTTTTTGAAAAATTTGAATTTTTGTGGGCAATTTTTCCCATAGAGAATGAATGGCGGAATGTTCACCTTTGTGATGTCACAATGCTCTGTCTTCTCACCTTGTGATGTCACAATGCTGTCTTCTAGCAGCAGTACTCTGGTCTCTCTCTAGATTTGAACATTCTGCCATTCATCTCTATGGGAAAAAATTGCCCACAATTGTGCAATGCCTCATTGGACATGGTAGAGAGTCCTTTGTCCATTGGTGGAGATCAGCCTCGCCCCCCTTCCTGATTGGCCGATGTTTGATATTTCATAACTTTTGAACCGTTTGTCATAGAGAACTATGGGTCGCGTCATTGGACTCAGTAAAGACCTAGCAACCGCCTAGAACTCCATAGCAACCCCCTAGCAACACCTAGCAACCGACTCTAACCCCTAGCAACGACCTAGCAACTACCATAGCAACCACCTAGCAACACCCTAGCAACCACCTAGAACTCCATAGCAACAACACCTAGCAACCCTAACCATAGCAAACGCCTAGCAACACCTAGCAACCACCTAGAACTCCATAGCAACCAACCTAGCAACACCTAGCAACCACTAGAACCTAGAACCCTAGCAACCCACCTAGCAACACCCTAGCAACCACCTAGAACTCCATAGCAACCACCTAGCAACACCCTAGCACACGGACACCTAGAACCCTGCAACACCTAGCAACCACCTGAACCCATAGCAACCACCTAGCAAACCATAGCAACCACCTAGAACTCCCATAGCAACCACCTAGCAACACCTAGCAACCACTAGTCAACCCATAGCAACACCTAGCAACACCCTAGCAACCACCTAGAACCCTAGCAACCCCTAGCAACCCCTAGCAACCGCCTAGCAACTACCTCCCATAGCAACCACCTAGCAACACCCTAGCAACCACCTAGAACTCCATAGCAACCACCTAGCAACACCCTAGCAACCCCTAGAACTCCATCTAGCAACCACCTAGCAACACCATAGACAACGCCTAGAACCCATAGCAACCACCTAGAACTCCATAGCAACCACCTAGCAACACCTAGCAACACGACCTAGAACTCCATAGCAACCACCTAGCAACACCTAGCAACCACCTAGAACTCCATAGCAACCACCTAGCAACACCTAGCAACCACTAGAACTCCATAGCAACCACTAGCAACACCCTAGCAACCACCTACTAGCAACTGCCTAGAACTCCATAGCAACACTAGTCACACCATAGCAACTGCCTGAACTCTAGCACCACCAGCACACCACAACACCTAACTCCATAGCACCACCTAGCAACACCTAGCAAGCCTAGAACTTCCATAGCAACTTTACCTGACACCTTAGAGCAACCACCTAGCAACACCATAGCAAACGACCTAGAACTCCATAGACGCTTTAGCAACTTGATAGCAACTGGCACTTAGCAACACCTTAGCAACCCATCTGGAATCCCTTGGACTACTCAACAATTCTCACCCTTGGACACTGCAAACCTGCAACACCTAGCAACACCTAGACTCCTAGCAACCACCTGCACACTCTAGCAACATAGACTCCATAGCAACCACCTGCAACACCTGCCAGACGGCCTGGAACCCTGCACCCCTAGCAATTAGCAACATTTGACCTTATCCATAGCAAACTAGGACCCATGGAACCACTAGCAAACCTAGCAACCGCCTAGAACTCATAGCAACCACCTAGCAACAGCACGCTAGCCACACTGAACACCATAGCAACGCCTAGAACCCTAGCAACCACCTAGAACACCTAGCAACGCTAGAACATAGCACACCTAGCAACACCTAGAACTGTCCATAGCAACACCTAGCAACACCTAGCAACCGCCTAAACCCGAACTCCTAGCAACACCTAGCAACACCTAGCAACCACCTAGAACACCATAGCAACCACTAGCAACACCCTAGCAACCACTAGAACTCCATAGCAACCACCTAGCAACACCATAGCAACCCTAGAATCCATAGAACCACCTAGCAACACTCCTAGCAACCACCTGAACACCATAGCAAACACACCTAGCAACGACCCTAGCAACTGAACACCATAACAACTGCCTAGCAACACCATGCAACAACTTAGCACATGCTAGCAACCACCTAGCAACACCTAGCAACGCCTAGAACCCATAGCAACCACCTAGCAACACCTAGCAACACCTAGAACTACACACTAGCAACACCAAGCAACGCCTAGACTCCATAGCACCACTAGCAACACCCTAGCAACGCCTAGAACTCCATAGCAACCACCTAGCCAACACCACTAGCAACCCTAGCAACCCACTAGCAACTGCCACCTAGCAACACCGACTCAGCAAACCACCTAGAAACTAAGCACCACCTAGCAAACCCTAGCAACCCTTGAACACCATAGCAACCCCTAGCAACACCCTAGCAACCCTGAACTCATAGCAACCCCTCAACACTAGCAACCACCTAGAACTCATAGCAACCCAGCACACCTAGCAACCGCCTAGAACTCTGCACTAGCAACCACCTAAACTCATAGCAACCACCTAGAACCCTAGCAACCACCTAGCAACACCTAGCAACGCCTAGAACTCCATAGCAAACCACCTAGCAACACCCTAGCAACCACTGAACACCATAGACACCTAGCAACACCTAGCAACCACTGGAACCCATACAACTGCCTAGCAACACCCTAGCAACCACTATAACTCATAGCAACACTAATCCCTAGCAACCCCTAGCAACCACCTGAACTCCATAGCAACCACCTACAACACCATAGCAACACCTACCCATAGCAACATCCTAGCAACACCTAGCAACCGCTAACTCCAAGCAACCACCTAGCAACACTACAACACTGAACTCCATAGCAACCACTAGCAACACCCTAGCAACCACTGGAAACCATAGCACACCTAGCAACCCTAGCACACTGAACACCTAGCAACTCCTAGCAACCATAGCAACACTAGCAACATGCAGCACACCTAGCACACCTAGCAACCGCCTAGAACTCCATAGCAACCACCTAGCAACACCTAGCAACGCCGAACCTAAAACCACCTAGCAACACCCTAGCAACCACCTAGAACCCATACAACTCCTAGCAACACCTAGCAACCTGCAGAACCCATAGCAACACCTACAACACTAGAACACCAAACACCTAGCAAACCCTAGCAACCACCTGGAACCCATAGCAACCACCTACAACACTACCATAGACTCCTAGCAACCACCTAGAACACTAGCAACCCCTAGCAACACCCAGCAACACCTAGAACCCATAGCAACCCTAGCACACTCTAGCAACGCCTAGAACACCATAGCAACCCTAGCAACACCTAGCAACCACCTGAACCTACAACCACTAGCAACACCCTAGCAACCTAAACCCATAGCAACCACCTAGCAACACCTAGCAACACCTAGAACTCCATAGCACCACCTGCAACACCCTAGCAACCCCTAGAACTCCATAGCAACCACCTAGCAACACCCTAGCAACGGCTAGAACTCCTTAGCAACCACCTAGCAACACCATAGCAACCGCCTAGAACTCCATAGCAACCACCTAGCAACACCCTAGCAACCACCTAGCAACACCATAGCAACCGCCTAGAACTCCATAGCAACCACCTAGCAACACCCTAGCAACCACTTGGAACACCATAACTGCCTAGCAACACCCTAGCAACCACTTGGAACACCATAACAACTGCTTAGCAACACCCTAGCAACCACCTATAACTTCATAGCAACCACCTAGAATACCCTAGCAACCCCCAAGCAACCACCTGGAACTCCATAGCAACCACCCAACAACACACTAGCAACCACCTGGAACACCATAGCAAATGCCTAGCAACACACTAGCAACCAGCTATAACTCCAAAGCAACCACCTAGCAACACTATAGCAACCACCTAGAACTCCATAGTAACCACCTAGCAACACCCTAGCAACCACCTGGAACACCATAGCAACCACCTAGCAACACCCTAGCAACCACCTGTAACACCATAACATCTGCCTAGCAACACTATAGCAACAACTTAGCAACATGCTAGCAACCACCTAGCAACACCTTAGCAACCGCCTATAACTCCATAGCAACCACCTAGCAACATCCTAGCAGCCACCTAGAATACCCTAGCAACACCCTAGCAACTGCCTATAACTCCATAACAACTGCCTAGCAACACCCTAGCAACTGCCTAGAACTCCATAGCAACCACCTACAACCACTTAGACATACCCTAGCAACCACCTAGCAATGCCCTAGCAACCACCTGGAGCTCAATAGCAACCACCTGAAACTCCATAGCAACCACCTAGCACCACCCTAGCGACCGCCTAGAATTCCATGAAACCACTTAGAACTCCATAGAACCACCTAGCAATACCCTAGCAACTGCCTCAGACATCATAGCAACTACCTACCACTGTTCACTCCATTCAGCACAAAGTCGATTTCGCGTTGGCGGCAACCACACTTCACAATTTCTGCAGGAATTGTCTAGTTAGTGTGGTTGCCTTAGGGCAACTACACTATTATTATTGCACATATTATTATTCATATATTTTATTCTTTCCACCCATTTTTTGGACCGCTACTCCTCCCAGAGTTTTCACACCACATAAACGTGCCATATGTCAAAATGACCGGCTTCTTTGGGAATCGTGTGCTATTACTTTGTGGAAAGTTTCGCTGCACGGTTTTTGAGAAATATTAATTTTTATGCCCAATTTTTCTCATAGAGATGAATGGAGAAGGTGACGTCATTCATATGCGAACGGTGATTGTTACAGCATTGGTCGGCTTTGCACACGTGATGCGGTCAGCTCTACGGTCTCAGCAGCCAGGATAGGAAATAGCTGATTGCGGAAGTGAAAGAACGATATTTAAAATGAAAAATTACAAATGAAAACGCTGTCAGCTAGGTATATCAACAAACATATGGCTTAGGCATGCCCAGAAGTCCTCAATAATAATAGTATTTCACGAGATATTACGCAAATTCGTTGACGACGTTTCGTCACATGCAGCGTCTTAGAATGCTAGTGCTAACAAACAGTCATGGCTTTAATGCGATAATGAGAGCACTTTCGGTTGACCTAAAAAACGATATTAAAAACCAAAAACAGACGTGCTGTTATACCTGGTTAGAAAGCTTATGCTCTCAGCTACTGAATAAACGAATTTTCGAACAAGCCAGACTTTACTAAAAAGTACAACAACGCCGTCAACAGCACGTGTGCAGCAGCTTCAGGTCCGGTCTAACTCCAGAAATTTGGGTTGGCTAACACGTAGTAGGCTATCCTGTGTCTATGAGTTCGTATCTAAGGTAACAGATTAAACTCTGAATTGCAGCACAGTTAAATGTTTTTATTTGAATGGTAAAAATGAGCTGAACTTAACGTAAAACCATAAATCAATCACATTAATCTCCCTAGCCCTGTCTTGCTTTTTAAAATGGAGCGGTTGTGCAGTGCAGATATAACGTTTTTCCAAGACCCTCTGAAGTGGCCAGCTAGCTTTATGATTCGCCGTCACTCGTCACAGCATACCGTGAGTAAATCGCTGATCTCAAGTATTGATGAAGGGTTAATTTAGCTCTGAATACGTGTGTTGCAAATGAACTCGTTGCCGTGATGTTATATCATGTATACCATACTATGTCTCTGCTCATGCTACAGAAACTGTTCGCTCCGTTCAGCACAAAGTTGACTTTCGTTGCGGCAACCACATCACAATTTCTGCAGAATTGTCTAGTTAGTGTGGTTGCCTTAGGCAACTACACTATTATTTGTGGTGCCTTAGGGCACTACACTATATTATTGCACATATTATTATTAGTGTGGTTGCCTTAGGGCAACTACATATTATTATTGCACATATTATTATTATTTTATTTATTCCACGCATTTTTGACCGCTACTCCTCCCACAGTTTTGCGACATACACGTGCAATATGTCAAATCGAGCGGCTTGATCGGGAATGGTGTGCTATTAATTTTGAATTTGAAAAAATTGAATTTTTTGAGGGGAATTTGTCCCATAGAGAATGAATGGCGGAATGTTCACCATTGTGATGTCACAATGCTCTGTCTTCTCACCCTTGTGATGTCACAATGGTCTCTTCTAGCAGCAGTACTCTGGTCTCTCTCTAGATTTGAACATTCTGCCATTCATCTCTATAGGGAAAAAATTCCCGCAAATTGTGCAATGCCTCATTGGCCATGGTAGAGAGACCCTTGTCCATTGGTGTAGATCAGCCTCGCCCCCCTTCCTGATTGGCCGATGTTTGATATTCCATAACTTTTGAACCGTTTGTCATAGAGAACTATGGGTGGCGACATTGGACTCAGTAAAGACCTAGCAACCGCCTAAAACTCCATAGCAACCCCTAGCAACATCCTAGCAACCAGCTCTAACTCCATAGCAACAACCTAGCAACACCATAACAACCGCCTAGAACTCCCTAGCAACCGTCTAGAATTCCATAGCAACCACCTGGAACACCATAGCAAATGCCTAGCAACACCCTAGCAACTGGCCATAACGCCATAGCAACCACCTAGCAACACCATAGTAACCACCTAGAACACCATAGCAACCACTTAGCAACACCCTAGCAACCACCTGGAATACCATAGCAACCACCTAGCAACACCCTAGCAACAATCTGGAACACCATAACAACTGCCTAGCAACACCCTAGCAACCACATGGAACACCATAGCAACGACCTAGCAACACCCTAGCAACCACCTGGAACACCATAACAACTGCCTAGCAACACCCTAGCAACCACATGGAACACCATAGCAACGACCTAGCAACACCCTAGCAAACACCTAGAACTCCATAGCAACCACCTAGCAACACCCTAGCAACCACCTAGAACTCCATAGCAACCACCTAGCAACACCATAGCAACCACCTAGAATACCTAGCAACCACCTAGCAAACCCTAGCAACCACCTAGAACTCCATAGCAACCACCTAGCAACTCTAGCACCACTAGCAACCCTAGCAACCCCTAGCAACCACCTAGAACTCCATAGCAACCACCTAGCAACACCCTAGCAACCACCTAGAACTACATAGCAACCACCTAGCAACACCCTAGCAACGCCTAGAACTCCATAGCAACCACCTAGCAACACCATAGAACCGCCTAGAACTCCATAGCAACCACCTAGCAACCAACCAGACTCCATAGCAACCACCTAGCAACACCCTAGCAACGCCAATCAGCAACCACTAGCAACACCTAGCAACCCCTAGAACTCCATAGCAACCACCTAGCAACACCCTAGCAACCACCTAGAACTCCATAGCAACCACCTAGAACACCATAGCAACAGCCTAGAACCCATAGCAACCACCTAGCAACACCTAGCAACCACCTAGAACTCATAGCAACCACTTAGCAACACCCTAGCAACGCCTAGAACTCCATAGCAACCACCTGCAAGCAACACCTAGCAACCACCTAAACTCCATAGCAACCACCTAGCAACACCTAGCAACCACCTAGAACTCCATAGCAACCACCTAGCAACACCTAGCAACCACTATCAATACAACCTAGCAACACCCTAGCAACACCCTAGCAACCACCTAGAACTCCATAGCAACCACCTAGCAACACCTAGCAACCGCCTAGAAAACACATAGCAACACTAGCAACCACCTAGACAACAACCATAGCAACACCTAGCCCTAGAACTCCATAGCAACCACCTAGCAACACCCTAGCAACCACCTAGAACCCATAGCAACCACCTAGCAACACCCTAGCAACGCCTATAACTCCATAGCAACCACCTAGCAACACCTAGCACCACCTAGATATAACCCTAGCAACACCCTAGCAACGCCTATAACTCCATAGCAAAGCCTAGCAACACCCTAGCAACCGCTAAACTCCATAGCAACCACCTAGCAACACCCTAGCAACACCTGAAAACACCATACAACCCTAGCAACACCCTAGCAACCTGCCCAGAACCCATAGCAACCCTAACTAGAAACACCTAGCAACCACCTAGCTATAGCACCCTAGCAACCAACCTAGCAATAGCCCTAGCAACCCTGAACACCTAGCAACCACCTGAAACTCCATAGCAACCACCTAGCAACACCCTAGCAACCGCCTAGAACTCCATGCACACTACAACACCTGACCTAGAACTCCATAGCAACCACCTAGCAACACCTAGCAACTGCCTCAGACACCATAGCAACACTACCACGTCACCCGTAGCAAAGCCTGAACTCCATAGCAACACTGGCAACCACACTGCAACACTGATTCTGCAGAACACCTAGCAACCCTAGAATGCCTAGAACTCAATAGTCACCCTAGCAACACTCTATGCAACACCTAAATCCACCCATACAACACCCTAGAGCCTTGCACACCATCAACACGTGCCATAGCAACACTAGCCGCTCTTGGGAATCTTAGCACTACTAGGCAACATTTCGCTGCAACGTTTGAAACCAGCAACACCCTAGCAACCAGCTGGAACTCCATAGCAACCACCTAGCACACTAACCACTAGCAACCACCTAGAACTCCATAGCAACCATCCTAGCAACACCTAGCAACCAGCCTAGAACTCCATAGCAAACCACCTAGCAACACCTAGCAACTGCATACCCTAGCAACCACCTAGCAACCCTGCGACACCTAGAACCCTAGCAACACCCTAGCAACCCCTAGAAACTCCATAGCAACCACCTAGCAACACCCTAGCAACCGCCTAGAACTCCATAGCAACCACCTAGCAACACCCTAGCAACCACCTAGAACTCCATAGCAACCACCTAGCAACACCCTAGCAACCGCCTAGAACTCCATAGCAACCACCTAGCAACACCCTAGCAACCGCCTATAACTCCATAGCAACCACCTAGCAACATCCTAGCAGCCACCTAGAATACCCTTGCAACACCCTAGCAACTGCCTATAACTCCATAGCAAATGCCTAGCAACACCCTAGCAACCGGCTATAACTCCATAGAAACCACCTAGCAACACCCTAGCAACCACCTGGAACACCATAACAACTGCCTAGCTACACCCTAGCAACCGCCTAGAACTCCATAGCAACCACCTAGCAACATCCTAGCAACCACTTAGCATACCCTAGCAACCACCTAGCAATGCCCTAGCAACCACCTGGAACACCATAGCAACCACCTGAAACTCCATAGCATCCACCTAGCACCACCCTAGCGACCGCCTAGAATTCCATGAAACCACTTAGAACGCCATAGAACCACCTAGCAAGACCCTAGCAACTGCCTCAGACATCATAGCAACTACCTACCACTTTTCACTCCGTTCAGCACAAGTCGACTTTGCGTTGGCGGCAACCACACTTCACAATTTCTGCAGGAATTGTCTAGTTAGTGTGGTTGCCTTAGGGCAACTACACTATTATTATCGCACATATTTATTATTATTATTATTCCACCCATTTTTTGGACCGCTACTCCTCCCAGAGTTTTCACACCACATACACGTGCCATATGTCAAAATGACCGGCTTCTTTGGGAATCGTGTGCTATTACTTTGTGGAAAGTTTCGCTGCACGGTTTTTGAGAAATATTAATTTTTATGCCCAATTTTTCCCCATAGAGATGAATGGAGAAGGTGACGTCATTCATATGCGAACGGTGAAGTTACAGCATTGGTCGGCTTTGCGCACGTGATGCGGTCAGATCTGTGGTCTCAGCGGGCAGGATAGGAAATAGCTGATTTCGGAAGTGAAGGGTAAAACGGTATTACAACTGAAAAATTACAAATGAAAACGCTGTCGTATATCAACAAACATATGGGTTAGGCATACCCAGAAGTCCTCAATAATAATAGTATTTCACGAGACATTACGCTAATTCGTTGACGACGTTTCGTCACATGCAGCGTCTTAGAATGCTAGTGCTAACAAACAGTGAATGGCTTTCATGCGATAATGAGAGCACTTTCGGTTGACCTAAAAAAACGATATTAAAAAACCAACAATATACGTGCTGTTATACCTGGTTAGAAAGCTTATGCTCTCAGCTACTGAATAAACGAATTTTCAAACAAGCCAGACTTTGCGTATTTGCATGCTAGTGCTAACAAAGAGCGAATACGTTCTATGACATGATGACATAGCTTTCGGTTGACCTAAAAAAACGATATTAAAAAACAAAAATAGACGTGCTGTTATACCTGGTTAGAAAGCTTATGCTCTCAGCTACTGAATAAACGAATTTTCAAACAAGCCAGACTTTGCGTATTTGCATGCTAGTGCTAACAAAGAGCGAATACGTTCTATGACATGATGACATAGCTTTCGGTTGACCTAAAAAAACGATATTAAAAAAACAAAAATAGACGTGCTGTTATACCTGGTTAGAAAGCTTATGCTCTCAGCTACTGAATAAACGAATTTTCAAACAAGCCCGACTTCACTAAAAAGTGCAACAACGCCGTCAACAAAACGTGTGCAGCAGCTTCAGGTCCGGTCTTACTCCAGAAAAAGACGTCAGCTTGTAATACTACACATACTGCATTGAGTGTTCTGTAACTTTGTAGTACAAAATGCCTTTATCTACACTTCATCGATCCAACAGGTGATAGAATAAGCTTTCTAACTATGTATAATATGTCACATTTTACTTTTGTAGTACCGTTTTATATTCCAGCGAGTTGGAAACTTTGGTCTCTTTATAACTGCATTGAGGCTAACAGGTAATAGACTATCCTCTGTCTATGAGTTGGTATCTAAGGTAACAGATTAAACTCTGAATTGCAGCCCAGTTAAATGTTTTTAGTTGAATGGTAAAAATGAGCTGAACTTAATGTAAAACCATCAATCAATCAAATTAATCTCCCTAGACCTGACTTGCTTTTTAAAATGGAGCGGTTGTGCAGTGCAGATATAACGTTTTTCCAAGACCCTCTGAAGTGGCCAGCTAGCTTTATGATTCGCCGTCACTCGTCAGCATACCGTGAGTAAATCGCTGATCTCAAGTATTGATGAAGGGTTAATTTAGCTCTGAATATGTGTGTTGCAAATAAACTGGTTGCCATGATGTTACAGCATGTATAGCATACTCTGTCTCTGCTTATACTACAGAAACTGTTCGCTCCGTTGAGCACAAAGTCGACTTTGCGTTGGCGGCAACCACACTTCACAATTTCTGCAGGAATTGTCTAGTTAGTGTGGTTGCCTTAGGGCAACTACACTATTATTATTGCACATATTATTATTATTCTTTATTATTTATTCCGCCCATTTTTTGGACCGCTACTCCTCCCAGAGTTTTCGCACCACATACACGTGCAATATGTCAAATCGAGCGGCTTGATCGGGAATGGTGTGCTATTACTTTGTGGAAAGATTGGTTGCACGGTTTTTGAAAAATTTGAATTTTTGTGGGCAATTTTTCCCATAGAGAATGAATGGCGGAATGTTCACCTTTGTGATGTCACAATGCTCTGTCTTCTCACCCTTGTGATGTCACAATGCCCTGTCTTCTGGCAGCAGTACTCTGGTCTCTCTCTAGATTTGAACATTCGGCCATTCATCTCTATGGGGAAAAATTGCCCACAAATTGTGCAATGCCTCATTGGGCATGGTAGAGAGTCCTTTGTCCATTGGTGGAGATCAGCCTCGCCCCCCTTCCTGATTGGCCGATGTTTGATATTTCATAACTTTTGAACCGTTTGTCATAGAGAATTATGGGTCGCGTCATTGGACTCAGTAAAGACCTAGCAACCGCCTAGAACTCCATAGCAACCCCCTAGCAACATCCTAGCAACCGGCTCTAACTGCATAGCAACGACCTAGCAACACCATAACAACCAGCTAGAAAACCCTAGCAACCATCTAGAATTCCATAGCAACCACCTGGAACACCATAACAAATGCCTAGCAACACCCTAGCAACCGGCTATAACTCCATAGCAACCACCTAGAACTTCATAGCAACCATCTATCAAAACCCTAGCAACCACCTGGAACACCATAGCAACCACCTAGAAACACCCTAGCAACAACCTGGAACACCATAACAACTGCCTAGCAACAGCCTAGCAACCGCCTAGAATTCCATAGCAACCACCTGGAACACCATAGCAAATGCCTAGCAACACCCTAGCAACCGGCTATAACTCCATAGCAACCAACTAGCAACACCATAGAAACCACTTAGAATACCCTCGCAACCCCCTAGCAACACCCTAGCAACCACCTATAACTCCATAGCAACCACCTAGCAACATCCTAGCAACCACCTAGAATACCCTAGCAACACCCTAGCAACCGCCTATAACTCCATAGCAACCGCCTAGCAACACCCTAGCAACCACCTAGAACTCCAAAGCAACCACCTAGCAACACCCTAGCAACCGCCTAGAAATCCATAGCAACCACCTAGCAACACCATAGCAACCGCCTAGAACTCCATAGCAACCACCTAGCAACACCCTAGCAACCACCTAGCAACACCATAGCAACCGCCATGAACTCCATAGCAACCACCTAGCAACACCCTAGCAACCACCTGGAACACCATAGCAACCACCTAGCAACACCCTAGCAACCACTTGGAACACCATAACAACTGCCTAGCAACAGCCTAGCAACCGCCTATAACTCCATAGCAACCACCTAGCAACACCCTAGCAACCACCTGGAACACCATAACAACTGCCTAGCAACACCCTAGCAACCGCCTAGAACTCCATAGCAACCACCTACCAACCACTTAGCATACCCTAGCAACCACCTAGCAATGCCCTAGCAACCACCTGGAGCTCAATAGCAACCACCGGAAACTCCATAGCAACCACCTAGCACCACCCTAGCGACCGCCTAGAATTCCATGAAAACACTTAGAACTCCATAGAACCACCTAGCAACACCCTAGCAACTGCCTCAGACATCATAGCAACTACCTACCACTGTTCACTCCGTTCAGCACAAAGTCGACTTTGCGTTGGCGGCAACCACACTTCACAATTTCTGCAGGAATTGTCTAGTTAGTGTGGTTGCCTTAGGGCAACTACACTATTATTATTGCACATATTATTAGTGTGGTTGCCTTAGGGCAACTACACTATTATTATTGCACATATTATTATTATTATTATTATTCTTTATTATTTATTCCGCCCATTTTTTGGACCGCTACTCCTCCCAGAGTTTTCGCACCACATACACGTGCAATATGTCAAATCGAGCGGCTTGATCGGGAATGGTGTGCTATTACTTTGTGGAAAGATTGGTTGCACGGTTTTTGAAAAATTTGAATTTTTGTGGGCAATTTTTCCCCATAGGGAATGAATGGCGGAATGTTCACCCTTGTGATGTCACAATGCTCTGTCTTCTCACCCTTGTGATATCACAATGCCCTGCCTTCTAGCAGCAGTACTCTGGTCTCTCTCTAGATTTGAACATTCTGCCATTCATCTCTATGGGGAAAAATTGCCCACAAATTGTACAATACCTCATTTGACATAGTAGAGAGACCTTTGTCCATTGGTGTAGATCAGCCTTGCCCCCCTTCCTGATTGGCCGATGTTTGATATTTCATAACTTTTGAACCGTTTGTCATAGAGAACTATGGGTCGCGTCATTGGACTCAGTAAAGACCTAGCAACCGCCTAGAACTCCATAGCAACCCCCTAGCAACATCCTAGCAACCGGCTCTAACTCCATAGCAACGACCTAGCAACCCATAACAACCAGCTAGAAAACCCTTGCAACCATCTAGAATTCCATAGCAACCACCTGGAAGACCATAGCAAATGCCTAGCAACACCCTAGCAACTGTCTATAACTCCATTGCAACCACTTAGCAACATCCTAGCAACCATTTAGAATACCCTAGCAACCACCTAGCAACACCCTAGCAACCACCTGGAACACCATAGCAACCACCTAGAAACACCCTAGCAACCACCTATAACTCCATAGCAACCACCTAGCAACATCCCTAGCAACCACTTGGAACTCCATAGCAACCACCTAGCAACACCCTAGCAACCCTAGAACTCCATAGCAACCACCTAGCAACAACACCTAGCAACCCCTAGAACTCCATAGCAACCACCTAGCAACACCTAGCAACGCCTAGAACTCCATAGCAACCACCTAGCAACATCCTAGCAACCACCTAGAAACTCCATAGCAACCACCTAGCAACACCTAGCAACCACTAGAAACCCTAGACAACCCACTAGAAAACACCCTAGCAACCACTAGAAACTCCATACAACCCCTAGCAACACCTAGCAACCACTAGAACTCCATAGCACCATAGCAACACCTAGCAACCACCTAGAACTCCATAGCAACACGCCTAGCAACCCTAAACTCCATAGCAACCACCTAGAACACTAGCACACCTAGAACCAAGCAACCACCTAGCAACACCCTAGCAACCGCCTAGAACTCCATAGCAACCACCTAGCAACACCCTAGCAACACCCTAGCAACCACCTAGAACTCCATAGCAACCACCTAGCAACACCCTAGCAACGGCCTAGAACTCCATAGCAACCACCTAGCAACACCATAGCAACCCTAGACCTCCATAGCAACCACCTAGCAACATCCTAGCAACCACTTCGAATACCCTAGCAACCCCCTAGCAACAGCCTAGCAACCACCTAGAACTCCATAGCAACCACCTAGCAACACCCTAGCAACCGCCTAGAACTCCATAGCAACCGCTTAGCAACACCCTAGCAACCGCCTAGAACTCCATAGCAACCACCTATCAACACCCTAGCAACACCCTAGCAACCACCTAGAACTCCATAGCAACCACCTAGCAACACACTAGCAACTGCCTAGAACTCCATAGCAACCACCTAGCAACACCAAAGCAACCACCTAAAACACCCTAGCAACGCCCTAGAACTCCATAGCAACCACCTAACAACACACTAGCAACCACCTATAACTCCATAGCAACCGCCTAGCAACACCCTAGCAACCACCTAGAACTCCATAGCAACCACCTAGCAACACCCTAGCAACGGCCTAGAACTCCATAGCAACCGCCTAGAACTCCATAGCAACCACCTAGAAACATCCTAGCAACCACTTAGCATACCCTAGCAACCACCTAGCAATGCCCTAGCAACCACCTGGAGCTCAATTGCAACCACCTGAAACATCATAGCAACCACCTAGCACCACCCTAGCGACGGCCTAGAATTCCATGAAACCACTTAGAACTCCATAGAACCACCTAGCAACACCCTAGCAACTGCCTCAGACATCATAGCAACTACCTACCACTTTTCACTCCGTTCAGCACAAAGTCGACTTTGCGTTGGCGGCAACCACACTTCACAATTTCTGCAGGAATTGTCATATTATTATTATTATTATTTCCACCCATTTTTTGGACCGCTACTCCTCCCAGAGTTTTCGCACCACATACACGTGCAATATGTCAAATCGAGCGGCTTGATCGGGAATGGTGTGCTATTACTTTGTGGAAAGATTGGTTGCACGGTTTTTGAAAAATTTGAATTTTTCTGGGCAATTTTTCCCATAGAGAATGAATGGCGGAATGTTCACCTTTGTGATGTCACAATGCTCTGTCTTCTCACCCTTGTGATGTCACAATGCCCTGTCTTCTGGCAGCAGTACTCTGGTTTCCTTCTAGATTTGAACATTCGGCCATTCATCTCTATGGGGAAAAATTGCCCACAAATTGTGCAATGCCTCATTGGACATGGTAGAGAGTCCATTGTCCATTGGTGGAGATCAGCCTCACCCCCCTTCCTGATTGGCCGATGTTTGATATTTCATAACTTTTGAACCGTTTGTCATAGAGAACTATGGGTCGCGTCATTGGACTCAGTAAAGACCTAGCAACCCCATAGCAACACCCTAGCAACCACCTAAAACACCCTAGCAACGGCCTATAACTCCATAGCAACCACCTAACAACACACTAGCAACCACCTATAACTCCATAGCAACCACCTAGCAACATCCTAGCAACGGCCTAGAACTCCATAGCAACCACCTCGCAACACCATAGCAACTGCCTAGAACTCCATAGCAACCACCTAGAACTCCATAGCAACCCCCTAGCAACACCCTAGCAACCGCCTAGAACTCCATAGCAACCACCTAGCAACACCCTAGCAACCACCTAGAACTCCATAGCAACCACCTAGCAACACCATAGCAACGGCCTAGAACTCCATAGCAACCACCTAGCAACTCCATAGCAACCACCTAGCAACATCCTAGCAACCACTTCGAATACCCTAGCAACCCCCTAGCAACACCCTAGCAACCACCTAGAACTCCATAGCAACCACCTAGCAACACCCTAGCAACCGCCTAGAACTCCATAGCAACCACCTAGCAACACCCTTGCAACCCTAACCATAGCACCTAGACACACCCTAGAGCAACCAGAGCCTAGAACTCCATAGCAACCACCTAGCAACACCCTAGCAACGACCTGGAACACCATAGCAACCACCTAGCAACACCCTAGCAACCACTTGGAACACCATAACTGCCTAGCAACACCCTAGCAACCACTTGGAACACCATAGCAACCACCTAGCAACACCCTAGCAACCACCAAGAACTCCATAGCAACCACCTAGCAACACCCTAGCAACCGCCTAGAACTCCATAGCAACCACCTAGCAACACCCTAGCAACGGCCTAGAACTCCATAGCAACCACCTAGCAACACCCTAGCAACCACCTGGAACACCATAGCCACCACCTAGCAACACCCTAGCAACCACCTGTAACACCATAACAACTGCCTAGCAACACTATAGAAACAACCTCGCAACATGCTAGCAACCACCTAGCAACACCCTAGCAACACCCTAGCAACCGCCTATAACTCCATAGCAACCGCCTAGCAACCACCTAGAACTCCATAGCAACCACCTAGCAACACCCTAGCAACCGCCTAGAACTCCATAGCAACCACCTAGCAACACCCTAGCAACACCCTAGCAACCACCTAGAACTCCATAGCAACCACCTAGCAACACACTAGCAACGGCCTAGAACTCCATAGCAACCACCTAGCAACACCATAGCAACCACCTAGAACTCCATAGCAACCACCTAGCAACATCCTAGCAACCACTCCGAATACCCTAGCAACCCCCTAGCAACACCCTAGCAACCACCTAGAACTCCATAGCAACCACCTAGCAACACCCTAGCAACCGCCTAGAACTCCATAACAACCACCTAGCAACACCATAGCAACCGCCTAGAACTCCAAAGCAACCACCTAGCAACACCCTAGCAACCACCTAGAACTCCATAGCAACCACCTATCAACACCCTAGCAACGGCCTAGAACTCCATAGCAACCACCTAGCAACACCATAGCAACCACCTAGAACTCCATAGCAACCACCTAGCAACATCCTAGCAACCACTTCGAATACCCTAGCAACCCCCTAGCAACAACCTAGCAACCACCTAGAACTCCAAAGCAACCACCTAGCAACACCCTAGCAACCACCTAGAACTCCATAGCAACCACCTTGCAACACCATAGCAACCGCCTAGAACTCCATAGCAACCACCTAGCAACACCCTAGCAACCACCTAGAACTCCATAGCAACCACCTAGCAACACCCTAGCAACGGCCTAGAACTCCATAGCAACCACCTAGCAACACCATAGCAACCGCCTAGAATTCCATAGCAACCACCTAGCAACACCATAGCAACTGCCTAGAACTCAATAGCAACCACCTAGCAACACCCTAGCAACCACCTGGAACACCATAGCAACCACCTAGCAACACCCTAGCAACCACTTGGAACACCATAAGAACTGCCTAGCAACACCCTAGCAACCACCTATAACTCCATAGCAACCACCTAGCAACATCCTAGCAACCACTTAGAATACCCTAGCAACCCCCTAGCAATCACCTGGAACTCCATAGTAACCACCTAACAACACACTAGCAACCACCTGGAACACCATAGCAAATGCCTAGCAACACCCTAGCAACCAGCTATAACTCCATAGCAAATGCCTACCAACACCCTAGCAACTGCCTATAACTCCATAGCAACCACCTAGCAACATCCTAGCAGCCATCTAGAATACCCTTGCAACACCCTAGCAACTGCCTATAACTCCATAGCAAATGCCTAGCAACACCCTAGCAACCGGCTATAACTCCATAGCAACCACCTAGCAACACCCTAGCAACCACCTGGAACACCATAACAACTGCCTAGCTACACCCTAGCAACCGCCTAGAACTCCATAGCAACCACCTAGCAACATCCTAGCAACCACTGAGCATACCCTAGCAACCACCTAGCAATGCCCTAGCAACCACCTGGAGCTCAATAGCAACCACCTGAAACTCCAGAGCAACCACCTAGCACCACCCTAGCGACCGCCTAGAATTCCATGAAACCACTTAGAACTCCATAGAACCACCTAGCAACACCCTAGCAACTGCCTCAGACATCATAGCAACTACCTATCACTGTTCACTCCGTTCAGCACAAAGTCGACTTTGCGTTGGCGGCAACCACACTTCACAATTTCTGCAGGAATTGTCTAGTTATTATTATTATTATTCCACCCATTTTTTGGACCGCTACTCCTCCCAGAGTTTTCACACCACATACACGTGCCATATGTCAAAATGACCGGCTTCTTTGGGAATCGTGTGCTATTACTTTGTGGAAAGTTTCGCTGCACGGTTTTTGAGAAATATTAATTTTTATGCCCAATTTTTCCCCATAGAGATGAATGGAGAAGGTGACGTCATTCATATGCGAACGGTGAAGTTACAGCATTGGTCGGCTTTGCACACGTGATGCGGGCCACTGTTCGTCCTCAGCAGCAATCAGAAAGCATATAGGGCAATGCGGAAGTGACCACGATAAAAACGGTTTTCCAAATTTAAAATTACAAATGAAAACGCTGTCAGCTAGGTATATCAACAAACATATGGCTTAGGCATAACCAGAAGTCCTCAATAATAATAGTATTTCACGAGACATTACGCTAATTCGTTGACGACGTTTCGTCACATGCAGCGTCTTAGAATGCTAGTGCTAACAAACAGTGAATGGCTTTAATGTGATAATGAGAGCACTTTCGGTTGACCTAAAAAAACGATATTAAAAAACCAACAATATACGTGCTGTTATACCTGGTTAGAAAGCTTATGCTCTCAGCTACTGAATAAATGAATTTTCAAACAAGCCAGACTTTGCGTATTTGCATGCTAGTGCTAACAAAGAGCGAATACGTTCTATGACATGATGACATAGCTTTCGGTTGACCTAAAAAAACGATATTAAAAAAACAAAAATAGACGTGCTGTTATACCTGGTTAGAAAGCTTATGCTCTCAGCTACTGAATAAACGAATTTTCAAACAAGCCAGACTTTGCGTATTTGCATGCTAGTGCTAACAAAGAGCGAATACGTTCTATGACACGATGACATAGCTTTCGGTTGACCTAAAAAAACGATATTAAAAAAACAAAAATAGACGTGCTGTTATACCTGGTTAGAAACCTTATGCTCTCAGCTACTGAATAAACGAATTTTCGAACAAGCCAGACTTTACTAAAAAGTGCAACAATGCCGTCAACAAAACGTGTGCAGCAGCTTCAGGTCCGGTCTTACTCCAGAAAAAGACGTAAGCTTGTAATACCACACATACTGCATTGAGTGCTCTGTAAGTTTGTAGTACAAACTGCCTTTATCTACACTTCATCAATCCAACAGGTGATAGAATAAGCTTTCTAACTATGTATAATATGTGACATTTAACTTCTGTAATGCCGTTCTATATCCCATCGTATTCGGAAGGTTTGTCTCATTATAGATGCATTCTTTGTAACAGTGACAGCAACATTTTCTCACCCCAACGCTACAGTACACTTCTCCGCTTGTCTGTTGATGTACACCTCGTTACAACAGAAGCTAGTACTACTGGCTACCAGCCGATACTTATTCACAGAAGCTGTATTTAAAATGAATAGAATTTAATTTTGTAACACCATTTAATATCCCAGCGCACTGGCAACTTTGCTTAATGCAGCTCTAATGAGACCATTCAGCCTGTTGTAGCAGGGAAAGCAATGCTTTCTCACCACAACGCTTTTGCTAAAGTACACCACTCCACTTGCATGTTGTTGATTCACCCCTTGCTGCTACAGAAGCTAGCTGACTACCACTGGCTACCAGCCGATACTTATTCACAGAAGCTGTATTTAAAATGAAATGCAACTATTTTTACACAAATTTCTCGCCTCGTTTTCGTTCTTGGAAATTCTGCTCGGCTAACATGTAATAATCAATAAAATTCATCTCCCTAGCCCTGTCTTGCTTTTTAAAATGGTGCGGTCGCGCAGTGTAGATATAAGATTTTCCCAAGACCCTCTGAACTGGCCAGCTACCTTTATGATTCGCCGTCACTGGTCACAGCATACCGTGAGTAAATCGCTGATCTCAAGTATTGATGAAGGGTTAATTTAGCTCTGAATATGTGTGTTGCATATAGACTCTTGCCGTGATATTATAGCATATATACCATACTCTGTCTCTGCTTATGCTACAGAAACTGTTCGCTCCGTTCAGCACAAAGTCGACTTTGCGTTGGCGGCAACCACACTTCACAATTTCTGCAGGAATTGTCTAGTTAGTGTGGTTGCCTTAGGGCAACTACACTATTATTATTGCACATATTATTATTCATATATTTTATTCTTTCCACCCATTTTTTGGACCGCTACTCCTCCCAGAGTTTTCACACCACATACACGTGCCATATGTCAAAATGACCGGCTTCTTTGGGAATCGTGTGCTATTACTTTGTGGAAAGTTTCGCTGCACGGTTTTTGAGAAATATTAATTTTTCTGCCCAATTTTTCCCCATAGAGATGAATGGAGAAGGTGACGTCATTCATATGCGAACGGTGAAGTTACAGCATTGGTCGGCTTTGCACATGTGATGCGGTCAGCTCTACGGTCTCAGCTGCCAGGATAGGAAATAGCTGATTGCGGAAGTGAAAGAACGATATTCAAAATGAAAAATTACAAATGAAAACGCTGTCAGCTAGGTATATCAACAAACATATGGCTTAGGCATACCCAGAAGTCCTCAATAATAATAGTATTTCACGAGATATTACGCAAATTCGTTGACGACGTTTCGTCACATGCAGCGTCTTAGAATGCTAGTGCTAACAAACAGTCATGGCTTTAATGCGATAATGAGAGCACTTTCGGTTGACCTAAAAAAACGATATTAAAAAACCAAAAACAGACGTGCTGTTATACCTGGTTAGAAAGCTTATGCTCTCAGCTACTGAATAAACGAATTTTCAAACAAGCCAGACTTTGCGTATTTGCATGCTAGTGCTAACAAAGAGCGAATACCTTCTATGACATGATGACATAGCTTTCGGTTGACCTAAAAAAACGATATTAAAAAAACAAAAATAGACGTGCTGTTATACCTGGTTAGAAAGCTTATGCTCTCAGCTACTGAATAAACGAATTTTCGAACAAGCCAGACTTTACTAAAAAGTACAACAACGCCGTCAACAGCACGTGTGCAGCAGCTTCAGGTCCGGTCTAACTCCAGAAATTTGGGTTGGCTAACACGTAGTAGGCTATCCTCTGTCTATGAGTTCGTATCTAAGGTAACAGATTAAACTCTGAATTGCAGCACAGTTAAATGTTTTTATTTGAATGGTAAAAATGAGCTGAACTTAACGTAAAACCATAAATCAATCACATTAATCTCCCTAGCCCTGTCTTGCTTTTTAAAATGGAGCGGTTGTGCAGTGCAGATATAACGTTTTTCCAAGACCCTCTGAAGTGGCCAGCTAGCTTTATGATTCGCCGTCACTCGTCACAGCATACCGTGAGTAAATCGCTGATCTCAAGTATTGATGAAGGGTTAATTTAGCTCTGAATACGTGTGTTGCAAATGAACTCGTTGCCGTGATGTTATATCATGTATACCATACTATGTCTCTGCTCATGCTACAGAAACTGTTCGCTCCGTTCAGCACAAAGTTGACTTTGCGTTGGCGGCAACCACACATCACAATTTCTGCAGGAATTGTCTAGTTATTATTTATTCCACGCATTTTTTGGACCGCTACTCCTCCCAGAGTTTTCGCACCACATACACGTGCAATATGTCAAATCGAGCGGCTTGATCGGGAATGGTGTGCTATTACTTTGTGGAAAGATTGGTTGCACGGTTTTTGAAAAATTTGAATTTTTGTGGGCAATTTTTCCCATAGAGAATGAATGGCGGAATGTTCACCTTTGTGATGTCACAATGCTCTGTCTTCTCACCCTTGTGATGTCACAATGCCCTCTCTTCTGGCAGCAGTACTCTGGTCTCTCTCTAGATTTGAACATTCGCCATGCATCTCTATGGGAAAAATTGCCCACAAATTGTGCAATGCCTCATTGGACATGGTAGAGAGTCCTTTGTCCATTGGTGGAGATCAGCCTCGCCCCCCTTCCTGATTGGCCGATGTTTGATATTTCATAACTTTTGAACCGTTTGTCATAGAAAACTATGGGTCGCGTCATTGGACTCAGTAAAGACCTAGCAACCGCCTAGCAACACCCTAGCAACCACCTAGAACACCCTAGCAACGGCCTAGAACTCCATAGCAACCACCTAACAACACACTAGCAACCACCTGGAACACCATAGCAAATGCCTGGCAACACCCTAGCAACCGGCTATAACGCCATAGCAACCACCTAACAACACCATAGTAACCACCTAGAACACCCTAGCAACCGGCTATAACTCCATAGCAACCACCTAGCAACACCCTAGCAACCACCTGGAACACCATAGCAACCACCTAGCAACACCCTAGCAACCACCTCAAACTCCATAGCAACCACCTAGCAACATCCAAGCAACCACCTAGAATACCCTAGCAACACCCTAGCAACCACCAAGAACTCCATAGCAACCACCTAGCAACATCCTAGCAACCACCTAGAATTCCCTAGCAACACCCTAGCAACCACCTAGAACTCCATAGCAACCACTTAGCAACACCCTAGCAACCACCTGGAACACCATAACAACTGCCTAGCAACACCATAGCAACCACTTAGAATACCCTAGCAACCCCCTAGCAACACCCTAGCAACCACCTAGGATTCCATAGCTACCACCTAACAACACCATAGTAACCACCTAGAACTCCATAGCAATCACCTAGCAACATCCTAGCAACCACTTAGAATGTCGTAGCAACCCCCTAGAAACACCCTGGCAACCAGCTATATCTCCATAGCAACCACCTAGCAACACCATCGTAACCACCTAAAACTCCTTAGCATCCACCAAGCAACATCCTAGCAACCACCTAGCAACACCCTAGCAACCACCTGGAATACCATAACAACTGCCTAGCAACACCCTAGCATTCACCCGAAACTTCATAGCAACCACCTAGCACCACCCTAGCAACCGCTTAATTCCATAAAACCACCTAGAACTCCATAGAAACACCTAGCAACACCCTAGCAACTGCCTCAATCTTCATAGCAACTACCTACCACTGTTCACTCTGTTCAGCAGAAAGTCGACTTTGCATTGGCGGCAACCACACTTCACAATTTCTGCAGGAATTGTCTAGTTATTTTTATTCATATATTTTATTCTTTCCACCCATTTTTTGGACTGCTACTCCTCCCAGAGTTTTCGCACCACATACACGTGCAATATGTCAAATCGAGCGGCTTGATCGGGAATGGTGTGCTATTACTTTGTGGAAAGATTGGTTGCACGGTTTTTGAAAAATTTGAATTTTTGTGGGCAATTTTTCCCCATATGGAATGAATGGCGGAATGTTCACCCCTGTGATGTCACAATGCTCTGTCTTCTCACCCTTGTGATGTCACAATGCTCTGTCTTCTAGCAGCAGTACTCTGGTCTCTCTCTAGATTTGAACATTCTGCCATTCATCTCTATAGGGAAAAATTGCCCACAAATTGTACAATGCCTCATTGGACATGGTAGAGAGTCCTTTGTCCATTGGTGGAGATCAGCCTTGCCCCCCTTCCTGATTGGCCGATGTTTGATATTTCATAACTTTTGAACCGTTTGTCATAGAGAACTATGGGTCGCGTCATTGGACTCAGTAAAGACCTAGCAACCGTCTAGAACTCCATAGCAACCCCCTAGCAACACCCTAGCAACCACCTAGAACACCCTAGCAACGGCCTAGAACTCCATAGCAACCACCTAACAACACACTAGCAACCACCTGGAACACCATAGCAACCGCCTAGAACTCCATAGCAACCGCCTAGCAACACCCTAGCAACCACCTGGAACTCCATAGCAACCACCCAACAACAAACTAGCAACCACCTGGAACACTGTAGCAAATGCCTAGCAACACCCTAGCAACCACCTAGAACACCCTAGCAACCACCTAGCAACATCCTAGCAACCACTTAGAATACCCTAGCAACCACCTAGCAACACCCCAGCAACCACCTGGAACACCATAGCAACCACCTAGCAACATCCTAGCAACAATCTGGAACACCATAACTACTGCCTAGCAACACCCTAGCAACCACATGGAACACCATAGCAACGACCTAGCAACACACTAGCAACCACCTAGAACTACATAGCAACCACCTAGCAACAACCTAGCAACTGCCTAGAACTCCATAGCAACCACCTAGCAACACCATAGCAACCGCCTAGAACTCCATAGCAACCACCTAGCAACACCCTAGCAACCGCCTAGAACTCCATAGCAACCACCTAGCAACACTATAGCAACCGCCTAGAACTCCATAGCAACCACCTAGCAACACCATAGCAACCGCCTAGAACTCCATAGCATCCTCCTAGCAACACCCTAGCAACACCCTGGCAACCACCTAGAACTCCATAGCAACCACCTAGCAACACCCTAGCAACGGCCTAGAACTCCATAGCAACCACCTAGCAACACCATAGCAACCGCCTAGAACTCCATAGCAACCACCTAGCAACATCCTAGCAACCACTTAGAATACCCTAGCAACCACCTAGCAACACCCTAGCAACCACCTGGAACACCATAGCAACCACCAAGAAACACCCTAGCAACAATCTGGAACACCATAACAACTGCCTAGCAACACCCTAGCAACCACATGGAACACCATAGCAACGACCTAGCAACACCCTAGCAACCACCTAGAACTCCATAGCAACCACCTAGCAACACCCTAGCAACTGCCTAGAACTCCATAGCAACCACCTAGCAACACCATAGCAACGGCCTAGAACTCCCTAGCAACCACCTAGCAACACCCAAGCAACCACCTAGAACTCCATAGCAGCCACCTAGCAACACCATAGCAACGGCCTAGAACTCCATAGCAACCACCTAGCAACACCTTAGCAACCACCTAGCAACACCATAGCAACCGCCTAGAACTCCATAGCAACCACATAGCAACACCCTAGCAACCACCTGGACCACCATAGCAACCACCTAGCAACACCCTAGCAACCACTTGGAACACCATAACTGCATAGCAAAACCCTAGCAACCTCTTGGAACACCATAGCAACCACCTAGAAACACCCTAGCAACAACCTAGAACTCCATAGCAACCACCTTGCAACACCCTAGCAACCACCTAGAACTCCATAGCAACCACCTAGCAACACCCTAGCAACGGCCTAGAACTCCATAGCAACCACCTAGCAACACCATAGCAATCGCCTAGAACTCCATAGCAACCACCTAGCAACACCCTAGCAACCACCTAGCAACACCATAGCAACCACCTAGAACTCCATAGCAACCACCTAGCAACACCCTAGCAACCACTTGGAACACCATAACAACTGCCTAGCAACACCCTAGCAACCACTTGGAACACCATAACAACTGCTAGCAACCACCTAGCAACCACCTATAACTTCATAGCAACCACCTAGAATACCCTAGCAACCCCAAGCAACCACCTGAACTCCATAGCAACCACCCAACAACACACTAGCAACCACCTGGAACACCATAGCAAATGCCTAGCAACACACTAGCAACCAGCTATAACTCCAAAGCAACCACCTAGCAACACTATAGCAACCACCTAGAACTCCATAGTAACCACCTAGCAACACCCTAGCAACCACCTGGAACACCATAGCAACCACCTAGCAACACCCTAGCAACCACCTGTAACACCATAACATCTGCCTAGCAACACTATAGCAACAACTTAGCAACATGCTAGCAACCACCTAGCAACACCTTAGCAACCGCCTATAACTCCATAGCAACCACCTAGCAACATCCTAGCAGCCACCTAGAATACCCTAGCAACACCCTAGCAACTGCCTATAACTCCATTGCAAATGCCTAGCAACACCCGAGCAACCGGCTATAACTCCATAGCAACCACCTAGCAACACCCTAGCAACCACCTGGAACACCATAACAACTGCCTAGCAACACCCTAGCAACTGCCTAGAACTCCATAGCAACCACCTACCAACCACTTAGCATACCCTAGCAACCACCTAGCAATGCCCTAGCAACCACCTGGAGCTCAATAGCAACCACCTGAAACTCCATAGCAACCACCTAGCACCACCCTAGCGACCGCCTAGAATTCCATGAAACCACTTAGAACTCCATAGAACCACCTAGCAACACCCTAGCAACTGCCTCAGACATCATAGCAACTACCTACCACTGTTCACTCCATTCAGCACAAAGTCGATTTCGCGTTGGCGGCAACCACACTTCACAATTTCTGCAGGAATTGTCTAGTTAGTGTGGTTGCCTTAGGGCAACTACACTATTATTATTGCACATATTATTATTCATATATTTTATTCTTTCCACCCATTTTTTGGACCGCTACTCCTCCCAGAGTTTTCACACCACATACACGTGCCATATGTCAAAATGACCGGCTTCTTTGGGAATCGTGTGCTATTACTTTGTGGAAAGTTTCGCTGCACGGTTTTTGAGAAATATTAATTTTTATGCCCAATTTTTCCCCATAGAGATGAATGGAGAAGGTGACGTCATTCATATGCGAACGGTGATTGTTACAGCATTGGTCGGCTTTGCACACGTGATGCGGTCAGCTCTACGGTCTCAGCAGCCAGGATAGGAAATAGCTGATTGCGGAAGTGAAAGAACGATATTTAAAATGAAAAATTACAAATGAAAACGCTGTCAGCTAGGTATATCAACAAACATATGGCTTAGGCATGCCCAGAAGTCCTCAATAATAATAGTATTTCACGAGATATTACGCAAATTCGTTGACGACGTTTCGTCACATGCAGCGTCTTAGAATGCTAGTGCTAACAAACAGTCATGGCTTTAATGCGATAATGAGAGCACTTTCGGTTGACCTAAAAAAACGATATTAAAAAACCAAAAACAGACGTGCTGTTATACCTGGTTAGAAAGCTTATGCTCTCAGCTACTGAATAAACGAATTTTCGAACAAGCCAGACTTTACTAAAAAGTACAACAACGCCGTCAACAGCACGTGTGCAGCAGCTTCAGGTCCGGTCTAACTCCAGAAATTTGGGTTGGCTAACACGTAGTAGGCTATCCTGTGTCTATGAGTTCGTATCTAAGGTAACAGATTAAACTCTGAATTGCAGCACAGTTAAATGTTTTTATTTGAATGGTAAAAATGAGCTGAACTTAACGTAAAACCATAAATCAATCACATTAATCTCCCTAGCCCTGTCTTGCTTTTTAAAATGGAGCGGTTGTGCAGTGCAGATATAACGTTTTCCAAGACCCTCTGAAGTGGCCAGCTAGCTTTATGATTCGCCGTCACTCGTCACAGCATACCGTGAGTAAATCGCTGATCTCAAGTATTGATGAAGGTTAATTTATCTCTGAATACGTGTGTTGCAAATGAACTCGTTGCCGTGATGTTATATCATGTATACCATACTATGTCTCTGCTCATGCTACAGAAACTGTTCGCTCCGTTCAGCACAAAGTTGACTTTGCGTTGGCGGCAACCACACATCACAATTTCTGCAGGAATTGTCTAGTTATTATTTATTCCACGCATTTTTTGGACCGCTACTCCTCCCAGAGTTTTCGCACCACATACACGTGCAATATGTCAAATCGAGCGGCTTGATCGGGAATGGTGTGCTATTACTTTGTGGAAAGATTGGTTGCACGGTTTTTGAAAAATTTGAATTTTTGTGGGCAATTTTTCCCATAGGAATGAATGGCGGAATGTTCACCTTGTGATGTCACAATGCTCTGTCTTCTCACCCTTGTGATGTCACAATGCTCTGTCTTCTAGCAGCAGTACTCTGGTCTCTCTCTAGATTTGAACATTCTGCCATTCATCTCTATAGGGAAAAATTGCCCACAAATTGTACAATGCCTCATTGGACATGGTAGAGAGTCCTTTGTCCATTGGTGGAGATCAGCCTCGCCCCCCTTCCTGATTGGCCGATGTTTGATATTTCATAACTTTTGAACCGTTTGTCATAGAGAACTATGGGTCGCGTCATTGGACTCAGTAAAGACCTAGCAACCGCCTAGAACTCCATGGCAACGCCCTAGCAACATCCTAGCAACCGGCTCTAACTCCATAGCAACGATCTAGCAACCCATAACAACCAGCTAGAAAACCCTAGCAACCATCTAGAATTCCATAGCAACCACCTGGAACACCATAGCAAATGCCTAGCAACACCCTAGCAACCGCCTATAACTCCATAGCAACCACCTAGCAACATCCTAGCAACCACTTAGAATACCCTAGCAACCACCTAGCAACACCCTAGCAACCACCTGGAACACCATAGCAACCACCTAGCAACACCCTAGCAACAATCTGGAACACCATAACAACTGCCTAGAAACACCCTAGCAACCACATGGAACACCATAGCAACGACCTAGCAACACCCTAGCAACCACCTAGAACTCCATAGCAACCACCTAGCAACACCCTAGCAACCGCCTAGAACTCCATAGCAACAACCTAGCAACACCATAGCAACCACCTAGAACTCCATAGCAACCACCTAGCAACACCCTAGCAACCACCTAGAACTCCATAGCAACCACCTAGCAACACCCTAGCAAGGGCCTAGAACTCCATAGCAACCACCTAGCAACACCATAGCAACTGCCAAGAACTCCATAGCAACCACCTAGAACTCCATAGCAACCACCTAGCAACACCATAGCAATGGCCTAGAACTCCATAGCAACCACCTAGCAACACTCTAGCAACCACCTAGAACTCCATAGCAACCACCTAGCAACACCATAGCAACGGCCTAGAACTCCATAGCAACCACCTAGCAACACCCTAGCAACCACCTAGCAACACCATAGCAACTGCCTAGAACTCCATAGCAACCACCTAGCAACACCCTAGCAACGGCCTAGAACTCCATGGCTACCACCTAGCAACACCATAGCAACAGCCTAGAACTCCATAGCAACCACCTAGAACTCCATCGCAACCACCTAGCAACACCCTAGCAACGGCCTAGAACTCCATAGCAACCACCTAGCAACACCATAGCAACTGCCTAGGACTCCATAGCAACCACCTAGAACTCCATCGCAACCACCTAGCAACACCATAGCAACCGCCTAGAACTCCATAGCAACCACCTAGCAACACCCTAGCAACCACCTAGAACTCCATAGCAACCACCTAGCAACACCATAGCAACGGCCTAGAACTCCATAGCAACCACCTAGCAACACCCTAGCAACCACCTAGCAACACCATAGCAACCAGCTAGAAAAGCCTAGCAACCATCTAGAATTCCATAGCAACCACCTGGAACACCATAGCAAATGCCTAGCAACACCCTAGCAACCGCCTATAACTCCATAGCAACCACCTAGCAACATCCTAGCAACCATTTAGAATACCCTAGCAACCACCTAGAAACACCCTAGCAACCATTTAGAATACCCTAGCAACCACCTAGCAACACCCTAGCAACCACCTGGAACACCATAGCAACCACCTAGGAACACCCTAGCAACAATCTGGAACACCATAACAACTGCCTAGCAACACCCTAGCAACCCCATGGAACACCATAGCAACGACCTAGCAACACCCTAGCAACCACCTAGAACTCCATAGCAACCACCTAGCAACACCCTAGCAACCGCCTAGAACTCCATAGCAACCACCTAGCAACAACGATAGCAACCGCATAGAACTCCATAGCAACCACCTAGCAACACCCTAGCAACCACCTAGAACTCCATAGCAACCACCTAGCAACACCATAGCAACGGCCT